>NC_061508.1:266114549-266217776 GCF_022539505.1 Lolium rigidum
TGCCGTTGTGTGTGTGCTCGAAGCTATTTCCTTTAGATCCCGCAATTGCATCTTTTTGTTTCTTGTTTACACTAGTTTGGCATAATGGACAACAATGAGCTTCTTATTCTATTTCCTGATTTAAGACATGGATGGTTTGATGCGAAAATTAAAAAACCTATGGAACATATTAGTATGAACGCTTTGAACACCATTGTTGCTAATGATATGGAAAATTCTAAGCTTGGGGAAGCTGGCTTTGATGAGCATGATATTTTTAGTCCCCCAAGCATTGAGGAGAAAATTTACTTTGATGATGCTTTGCCTCCTATTTATGATGATTATAATGATATTGGGCTTTTAGTACCGCCTGTTATGGAGGATAAATTTGATTATGATTACAATATGCCTCCTATATTTGATGATGAGAATAATAATGATAGCTACTTTGTTGAATTTGCTCCCACTACAACTAATAAAATTGATTATGCTTATGTGGAGAGTAATAATTTTATGCATGAGACTCATGATAAGAATGCTTTATGTGATAGTTATATTGTTGAGTTTGCTCATGATGCCACTGAAAGTTATTATGAGAGAGGAAAATATGGTTGTAGAAATTTTCATGTTACTAAAATGCCTCTCTACATGCTGAAATTTTTGAAGCAACACTTGTTCTATCTTCCTATGCTTGTTACTTTTTTCTTCATGAACTTGTTTATTTACAAAACTCCTATGCATAGGAAGCATGTTAGACTTAAATTTGTTTTGAATTTGCCTCTTGATGCTCTCTTTTGCTTCAACTACTATTTCTTGCGAGTGCATCATTAAAACTCGCTGAGCCCATCTTAATGGCTATAAAGAAAGAACTTCTTGGGAGATAACCCATGTGTTTATTTTACTACAGTACCTCTATTTTATATTTGTGTCTTGGAAGTTGTTACTACTGTAGCAACCTCTCCTTATCTTAGTTTTGTTGCATTGTTGTGCCAAGTAAAGTCTTTAATAGTAAGGTTCATACTAGATTTGGATTACCGCGTTGTAAACAGCATTTCTTGTCTGTCACGAATCTGGGCCTAATTCTCTCGTAGGTAACTCAGTAAAATTATGCCAATTTACGTGAGTGATCCTCAGATATGTAGGCAACTTTCATTCAATTTGGGTATTTTCATCTGAGCAAGTCTGGTGCCTCAATAAAATTCGCCTTTACGGACTGTTCTGCTTTTGACAAATTCTGCCTTTTATTTCGCATTGCCTCTTTTGCTCGTGTTGGATGGATTTCTTTGTTCCATTAACTTCCAGTAGCTTTGTGCAATGTCCAGAAGTGTTAAGAATGATTGTGTCACCTCTGAACATGTGAATTTTTGATTATGCACTAACCCTCTAATGAGTTTGTTTCGAGTTTGGTGTGGAGGAAGTTTTCAAGGGTCAAGAGAGGAGGATGATATACTATGATCAAGAAGAGTGAAGAGTCTAAGCTTGGGGATGCCCCCATGGTTCATCCCTGGATATTATAAGAAGACTCAAGCATCTAAGCTTGGGGATGCCCAAGGCATCCCCTTCTTCATCGACAAATTATCAGGTTCCTTCTCTTGAAACTATATTTTTATTCGGTCACATCTTATGTACTTTGCTTGGAGCGTCGGTTTGTTTTTGTTTTTGTTTTGTTTGAATAAAATGGATCCTAGCATTCATTGTGTGGGAGAGAGACACGCTCGGCTGTTGCATATGGACAAATATGTCCTTAGGCTTTACTCATAGTATTCATGGCGAAGGTTGAATCTTCTTCGTTAAATTGTTATATGGTTGGAATCGGGAAATGCTACATGTAGTAATTCTAAAATGTCTTGGATAATTTGATACTTGGCAATTGTTGTGCTCATGTTTAAGCTCTTGCATCATATACTTTGCACCCATTAATGAAGAAATACATAGAGCTTGCTAAAATTTGGTTTGCATATTTGGTCTCTCTAAAGTCTAGATAATTTCTAGTATTGAGTTTTGAACAACAAGGAAGACGGTGTAGAGTCTTATAATGCTTACAATATGTCTTTTATGTGAGTTTTGCTGCACCGGTTCATCCTTGTGTTTGTTTCAAATACCCTTGCTAGCCTAAACCTTGTATCGAGAGGGAATACTTCTCATGCATCCAAAATCCTTGAGCCAACCACTATGCCATTTGTGTCCACCATACCTACCTACTACATGGTATTTCTCCGCCATTCCAAAGTAAATTGCTTGAGTGCTACCTTTAAATTTCCATCATTCGCCTTTACAATATATAGCTCATGGGACAAAATAGCCTAAAAACTATTGTGGTATTGAATATGTACTTATGCACTTTATCTCTTATTAAGTTGCTTGTTGTGCGATAACCATGTTTCTGGGGACGCCATCAACTACTCTTTGTTGAATATCATGTGGGTTGCTATGCATGTTCGTCTTGTCTGAAGTAAGGGAGATTTACCACTCATTTAAATGGTTAGAGCATGCATATTGTTAGAGAAGAACATTGGGCCGCTAACTAAAGCCATGAATCATGGTGGAAGTTTCAGTTTTGGACATATATCCTCAATCTCATATGAGAACATTAATTGTTGCTACATGCTTATGCATTAAAGAGGAGTCCATTATCTCGTTGTCTATGTTGTCCCGGTATGGATGTCTAAGTTGAGAATAATCAAAAGCGAGAAATCCAATGCGAACTTTCTCCTTAGACCTTTGTACAAAGCGGCATAGAGGTACCCCTTTGTGACACTTGGTTAAAACATGTGTATTGCGATGACAATCCCGTAATCCAAGCTAATTAGGACAAGGTGCGGGCACTATTAGTACACTATGCATGAGGCTTGCAACTTGTAAGATATAATTTACATGATACATATGCTTTATTACTACCGTTGACAAAATTGTTTCATATTTTCAAAATAAAAGCTCTAGCACAAATATAGCAATCGATGCTTTCCTCTTTGAAGGACCTTTCTTTTTACTTTTATGTTGAGTCAGTTCACCTATCTCTCTCCACCTCAAGAAGCAAACACTTGTGTGAACTGTGCATTGATTCCTACATACTTGCATATTGCATTTGTTATATTACTCTATGTTGACAATTATCCATGAGGTATACATGTTACAAGTTGAAAGCGACCGCTGAAACTTAATCTTCCATTGTGTTGCTTCAATACCTCTACTTTGAATTATTACTTTATGAGTTAACTCTTAAGCAAGACTTATTGATGCTTGTCTTGAAGTACTATTCATGAAAAGTCTTTGCTTTATGATTCATTTGTTTACTCATGTCATTACCATTGTTTTGATCGCTGCATTCATTACATATGCTTACAATAGTATGATCAAGGTTATGATGGCATGTCACTCCAGTAAATTATCTTTGTTATCGTTTACCTGCTCGGGACGAGCAGGAACTAAGCTTGGGGATGCTGATACGTCTCCGACGTATCGATAATTTCTTATGTTCCATGCCACATTATTGATGTTATCTACATGTTTTATGCATACTTTATGTCATTATTATGCGTTTTCCGGAACTAACCTATTGACGAGATGCCGAAGGGCCGCTTGTCGTTTTCTGCTGTTTTTGGTTTCGTAAATCCTAGTAAGGAAATATTCTCGAATCGGACGAAATCAACGCCCAGCATCTTAGAATCCCCGGAAGCATCCAGAACACCCGAGAGCCACCAGAGAGGGGACACAGGCCCCCCAGATGATAGGCCGGCGCGGCCCAGGGGTGGCCCGCGCCCCCCTGTGGTGTCGTCGCCTCGTCGCCCCTCCGACTCCGCCTCTTCGCCTATAAAAAGGTCCCTGACCTAAAACCTGTCGACGAAAAAAGCCACGGTACGAGAAACCTTCCAGAGCCGCCGCCATCACGAAGCCAAGATCTGGGGGACAGGAGTCTCTGTTCCGGCACGCCGCCGGGACGGGGAAGTGCCCCCGGAAGGCTTCTCCATCAACACCACCGCCATCTTCATCAACGCTCGCTGTCTCCCATGAGGAGGGAGTAGTTCTCCATCGAGGCTCTGGGGCTGTACCGGTAGCTATGTGGTTAATCTCTCTCCTATGTACTTCAATACAATAATCTCATGAGCTGCCTTACATGATTGAGATTCATATGATGATGCTTGTAATCTAGATGTCATTATGCTAGTCAAGTGGGTTTTACTTATGTGATCTCCGGAGACTCCTTGTCCCACGTGTGTAAAGGTGACAAGTGTGTGCACCGTGTGGGTCTCTTAGGCTATATTTCACGTAATACTTATTCACCGTTATGAATGGCATAGTGAAGTGCTTATTTATATCCCTTTATGATTGCAATGTGTTTTGTATCACAATTTATCTCGTGTGCTACTCTAGTGATGTTATTAAAGTAGTTTATTCCTCCCGCACGGTGTAATGGTGACAAGGTGTGCATCGTGTAGTACTTGGCGTAGGCTATGATTGTGATCTCTTGTAGATTATGAAGTTAACTATTGCTATGATGGCATTGATGTGATCTATTCCTCCTTTCGTAGTGTGAAGGTGACAAGTGTGCATGCTATGTTAGTACTTGGTTTGGTTATGTTGATCTGTCATGCACTCTAAGGTTATTTAAATATGAACATTGAATATTGTGGAGCTTGTTAACTCCGGCATTGAGGGTTCGTGTAATCCTACACGCTTAGTGGTGTTCATCATCCAACAAGAGGGTGTAGAGTCTAGCATCTATCTATTTATTCTGTTATGTGATCAATGTTGAGAGTGTCCACTAGTGAAAGTATGATACCTAGGCCTTGTTCCTAAATACTGCTATCGCTGCTTGTTTACTGTTTTATCGCATCTCTACCGTCCGCAATATTACTACCATCAATCGCACGCCAGACAAGCACTTTTCTCGGCGCCGTTACTACAGCTCATACTTATTCATACCACCTCGTATTTCACTATCTCTTCGCCGAACTAGTGCACCTATTAGGTGTGTTGGGGACACAAGATACTTCTTGCTTTGTGGTTGCAGTGGTTTCTTGAGAGGGATATCTTTGACCTCTTCCTCCCTGAGTTCGATAAACCTTGGGTGATCCACTTAAGGGAAACTTGCTGCTGTTCTACAAACCTCTGCTCTTGGAGGCCCAACATTGTCTACAAGAATAGAAGCACCCGTAGACATCACCGATCGCAGGGATCGGCCTTGCCACGTACACCTACTGATTTAGATCTTGCTACTCTGTCAGGCCGGTGGATAAGACCAGCCTCACCCCGTTTTTTGAAGCTTCGATGCGTTCACAACCGTCCAAACCGATTCCGCAGAGCGGCTCTTGGTCGTTTGCATCCCAAATATTCATGGCAGCTAGTGAGATCTCGATTGAGTCATCTCGCCCGAACAACCTCCACTTCATCTCCATCCCACCGTATGATGCATTGGTGCATTGTGGATGGGATGCAACAGCTAGCGTGAATCCAATCCCTTCCTAACAGACAGCCGTAATTGCTTTTGTCGTCGACGATGAAGAACGAGGTAAGTATGGTTTTTCGGCCTACGGTCAGATCTACATTCAGAACACCTTTTGCTTCTGATGCTTGGCCGTTGAAATCGCTTAACGTGACGTTGGTCTTGATCAGATTGTCACTGGAGTGTCCCAAACGTCGTAGCATGGAATACGGCATTATGTTGACTGCCGCTCCCGTGTCAACCAACATCTTGCTGATAGGCTGCCCATCGATATAACCTTTTAGGTATAGAGCTTTCAAATGCCTGTAGCTCCTCTCTCGTGGCTTCTCAAAGATCACTGGCCGTGGACCGCAGTCGAATTGAGCCACCGATACTTCCTCGTCTTTTGGAGCACAAAACTCTGACGGGAGAATAAACACCATGTTTGTACTCAGCCGATGCCTCCGCATCGGCTTTTGTCCGTTTAGGGCGCCACACTTTCTTTGGCGGGCGCATCTCTCGTCTCCGCCGTTTGCTGAATTTTCACGGCCAGATCGGGCCGTGCCTTCCTCAACGTGTATGCAGTACCGTGCTTCGGCTTCCTCCGTGTTTCGTAGCCGCTGCACCCTACGCTTCTGCGAATGGCTGAGTCCATCAGGGCACCACCTTAGTCGGTGGTACCTATCCTCTTCTTCATCTGACTCCTCGAAGTCTTCATCTTGAGACGACTCAGCTCGTTTGTCCTGAGGTGGGAGAGGCCCGAGACGCTTGAGCACTGAAACTTCATTTGTTCCCTTCCTCTGCGGTCTACATTCTGGGCAGTTCTCGATTGTAGGCAATCGGCTCATTCCCGAGTCCCGACAGTTGTTTAAAGAAAGGACAGTTCCAATGCCTATCCATGTCTTCTTGCTCTCTTGACTTCCCTCTAGCGTGACGCTCGTACCCTTCATCGTCTCTATCATATCGACGATACCTCCCGTCATCCGCATCGGACCGACGATATCTTTCGTCATCCACGTCGTAGCGCCGACGTTGGTCATACTGCTGCTCATATTTGTTAAGGAGATGCGCGGAGAGTGGTCGTTGATACCGCACGCTTCTCACTTCTTCTTCTGTCAGGTACCGTCTGTTATCATGTTGGGGCCGGTCGCGTGGATCGGCCTCCTCTTTCTCCTTGCCATGGGAGTGACTGCTTTCTGCTTTATCTTTGCCATGGCGGGTCCCAAGCCCTGCCATGTTGACACCAAAAGAGAAACCTGGCTCGCATCTTAGAGAGTGACTGAGATCCACCATGTTGACGCCAGGAAACGGATGTATGTCTACTTTCATGGCAAATTGTCCGAAGATTAATCGGCCTGACTCTATCGCCATTTGAATGCGTGCGCGCAACACTTTGCGAGTCGTTGGTGGCGTGGGTGAACGTGTGATGCCATTTGCAGTATGGCCTACCGTTCATCTCTTGTGATGTAGGAATTTTGTGGCCTTCGGGTAACTTCACTGTTTCTCCTTCGACAGAAGAAATCAAAAATCTGCTCGGCTTTGCTTAAATCAAAGTCAAACCCTTTTGGAGGCCCCGGTTGTTTCACCCATTTGCAGGACACGGGAACCGCCGTCCGAGTCCATTCAGCCACGGCGACTTCTTGATCTTCCGCAAGGTCTTCATCCTCCTCGCCGTCGACCAGTGCCTATCGTGCGCTTGAACTTGTCTTGGTACAATTCTGGGTGGCGCTCGTTCATACGAAGTTAGTCTCCGGACCATGTGCGCCAACGAATTGTACTCCACTTGGAACGTCGGATCCTTGAGTGGCGCTGCGAGGCTCTGCCACGGCCAGCTCGATCGCTTCTTTTCGTATAAATGAACCGAATAACATCGGTTCTTGACAGCTCTGAAACGTTGAATGTATTCGGACACCGTCTCTCCTCGCCTTTGCCGAACTCCGTGTCGATCGGCAATGCCGGCTTCGGTAGCTTCCGAATGATATTGTATGTGAAACCGTTCTTCCACTCGCTTCCATGTCCGAACTGAATCTGGGAGTAGCGAGGTGTACCACCCAAAGGCTGGACCCGTGAGAGATTGAGCAAAGAACCTCACACGCAGCGGTTCTGATGCTGAAACCATGCCCAGCTGTGCCAAGTATCGGCTCACGTGCTCGATGGAGCTAGACCCTTCCGATCCACCGAATTTTGTGAAGTCGTGGAGCCGATACTTAGGTGGCAGCGGGATCAGGTCATACTCATTGGGATACGGCTTGGAATAGCCGATTGTTTTCTTCTTCTACAGGATACCGAACCGGTCTCTCAAGATTGCGCCGATCTGATCCACAGTAGGAGCTGTAGGGGTTGAGGTGTCCGGACTTGTTGTAGTGGCATATTTAGTTAGCCACGCCCGTTTCTCAAGCATCCGCTCCGGAACTCCCCGTCTGCTCCAAAGCAATCCCTCCCCGCCGTAACAATCGCTCCCTGCTCCGGCAATTCCTCCCGCCGAAGTTTGGATCGCATGCGTTCGCTTGTTGCGCTCCGGCACGTATGTGCACACGTATCCATGTGGGATCTCCTTGGGCGGCTCATACAAGAATTGGTAGTCGCCAGGATCACCTCCAACCTTGTAGACCACGTATGCCGGTGAACCTTGTTGCTGTGGGGCTGCCATCGCGAATGGCAGTGGTGGCCTCGTGTGGAATGGTATCTCTCCCTGGTGAGTCCCTAAAGCAGGTCCCGACGGAGAATACCGATGTTTCATGATTTCTTGCACCACACGAAGCGCAACTCGCTCAAGCGTATTCACCAGTGCTCTCGTAATGCCGATGTAGAGAATGAGCCACAAGCATAGTTAATTTCTTGGCGCAGGGCTCGGTACGTTCCTCCGAAGGGAGAGACAGATCTATTCCCTCGAACGCGCCTTCGGGTGTGAATCCTTTGAACCCGATGCCGTGCGAACGGGTCTTCAAAAGAGCCGATGAGATCGGCTTCAAAGATGGCCTTCAGCTCATCGTATTTCTTCTTATGCTCTGCAGGTAGATCCTCGTACTTGATCAGTTCGTCCGACATCTTGGCTGCCGATGTTGACGTGGTTGTTGCAGAAAGAGTCCCGCCGGGCGTGCCAGAATGTGTTGCCCGCCAAAACCCACCGGCGAGTAGTGGTTAAGCAACACGAAGAGCCGGGAGACTCCCAAGACCGCTAAGTGGGCCCTGGTGCCTCGCGTCGTCCCGCAAAGTCCCAGCACACGTCCTGGCGGTTGCAAGGGCGTGCCACCTGACCTATACCTGATCAGGAAGGTGTTGGATTGCTTCAACTAGTCTCCTGCATGATAGACACGTAAACATTAAATACGAGCCCGATCGGCTCTCAGGTTGCCCTGTGGATCGGCTCAAGGAGCCGATCACCCCATGGTTCACGTTGGATTTACGATGACATGGGGATCCCGCTTGATCAAAACAAAGCTAAACCAATCTACGACAGCTTAGGGTTTTCACCGCATAATCGGAACATCCTACGCGTAGTTGGGCCTAGCGTATACGAAAGATGATGGAAACTATTCCTAAAAGAGGCCTAAAAACCAACGTTAAGTCAATTCCCGAACATCCCTTATAGGAACGGTGAAACAACACCTCACGCACTACCGGATCGTCCAACCCCAAGCATAAGGCCTAATCATGCAGATATTAAACTAATCCTTGGAACAAGGAGCAACTATAACAGATCGGATCTACTAAGTAACGAACAAGCAAGGTGCTGCCCTTACACCTAGATAGGTGTAAGGGCAGCTAGATGTCGAGGGACGGCATTGCCAAGCAAATAGGCATAAGAAAAGCATCAATGCAAGCCCCAAAACATCTACGATAAATAGTGCTACTCGCCATCAACAACGCTTCAGCACGAGTAACACAAGGTAACGAATAAACGTGTACTGCCGCATGATGCTTACCCGGAAGAAACCCTCGAAATAAGGGGTGGCGATGCGCCTGGTTTGTGTTTGTTGTGAACGTGATTGTCCTCCTTTCTCAATAACCCTAGGTACATATTTATAGTCCGTAGACTTTCTAACGCGGGGATAAACTAACCCGTGTACGGGCTAGACTCTACCTTTTAATTCTAAACTAAGATGTAATCTACTAACATTATACAGATACACGGGAAATCTAGCCCAAAATCTTCGTGCAAGGCCGCTTCAGAGACGCTCCACGTGGATATCCTTCAAGCCCATCTCAATTACGGCCCATCTCCTGATTTGGCTAAAATCTGGGGATAACACTATGGACTCTATGTAACTTGTGTGGATGGACTATGGACTCTATGTAATGCATTGTATGCATGAATATGTGTGTTTGATGTATTTGTGGTGCTCCCGTAGTGTTTGAAGATTATATGTGTATATGCTTTATTGTCAATTGCTATATTTGAAATGCAGGGAATAAGCAAAAAACAGCAAAAAAATGAAAAAAACAGGGCCCTTTGCCGTGCGTGTGCACACGGCAAAGGACTTTTGGTCACTTTGCCGTGCGGCCACGTGGCGGCAGCCTGTAGACCTGGGAGCTCCTGGAGGCGTGCCTGTAGGGGGCTTTGCCGTGCGTGGTACAGCTAGCCCGCACGGCAAAGGTGCGCACGGCAGCGAAGCGTGGCGCACGGCAACGTCAGTCGCACGGCAAAGTCCTGTGGCGCACGACAAAGGCCTCGCGCACGGCAGCCCACCTGCCGCACGGCAAAGAGTGGGAGCACGGCAGCGTTTGCAGCGCACGGCAGAGAAGGCAGCACACGGCAAAGGGCTTTGCCGTGCGGTCGTTGCATGCGCACGGCAAAGGTGGCTTTGCCGTCGATGGCTTTGCCGTGCAATCTTTGCCGTGAGGGCACGCACGGCAAAGCCGTTGCCGTGCGTATAGGGCTCTTTGCCGTGCAAAGTGGAGCACGGCAACGTCCGGCTTTCCCGTAGTGCATGTTGCAATACTTATATTGGGTATTTCCATCATATAATTCACCTAATTATATGATCCCATTATGAATTGACATAAATGTTCATGATTGGGAAACCTCGATTATCGGATGACCAATAATCTAGTTAGCACATAGGCTCACTATGGGCTCTTGTTTATTTACATACCACATTTGTATCAATATTTTCAATTGATACATTTATTGCATGGCCTGAAACTTATTATAAACTATTTGAGATATAATAATAAACACTCTTTATTTTTACCTCTAGGGAACTATCTTCAATAACTAAACTCCCCCCATCTCCCCCGTCTGGCCCTGATTTTAATTATAGATGTCACATTCTTGTTCTCCAATACGTTATTGGTTTGTGGTGGTAGGCTATGTGAGACGCATAAAAGTGCGGATGAACGTTTCCAAATTTTCCAAGTGTGATAGTGCGGTTGGCATGCAACTGATCTACATGCGGGTGTGGAAGAGACATCGTCACTTATGTTGCTTCAGTTTGTGCAGGCGGTTGTTCCATTCCGATTAAGGCTCTGTAAGTATGAAGCAATTGTTTCCCCGGGAAGGAAGGCAAATACGCTCACACAATTGTCAACCACTCTATCGGTTCGGAAAGATCTTTATTGTCCATCGACAGCTCGCCATGATGTGGCGACTGGATTGTTTTCCCTGATGACCTAATCAAGAAGATCGGCGACATCTTCTTGTCCATAGACGACCTTGATTACTACGTTGTCTTGCGGGCAGTGTGCTGCGACTAGCGCCACGCCACGCCAGAGCACTTTCATGCATAGCAAGTGGTTAATTCTGGAGCACTCCATGTCGCGGGATGATCTCGACGACGCCTCTAACACCACTTCAAGAACCTGGGGTTGCTTTCAGCACCAATGTATTCTCATGTTGTGGTTAGGAGTCATCAATGTATAACCCAGATGTGGAAGCCGATGAAATTAGGGCCTAGCTAAACTTATCCGCAGTCATATCTTACAACAGATTACAAGTTTAGGCATGTCAACAATGTTAATCATGCATCAACACGAACAAACTAGTCCTTATTGCATGTTGTCATGTATAAGGGGAATGTTGGTAGAAATATGAGAACTACCATGTGTAGAACCGATTCTCATACGGTCGGTCACCCTTGCACATGAACTACACAATTGTATAAGTTTCACTTCTGAGGGAAACTGCCATAGCATACAACCTAGAAAGTACCATCATATCTAGCATCAACTACACATGCACAACTAACAACTAGCATCAAATATAGGGCATGCTCATAGAACATCATCAAAATATATATGCACAACTAACAACTAGCAACAGACTACCAGATGCCCATAGAACATCATCAAAGTACATACACATAACAAATACCATTATATTTTTTACATGCTCTAGCTGAACTTGGACAGGAGGAGGTAACCCAGTTTTCCCATATTCTGCATCTTATGACGTTACAACTCCTAATACCCATAAAAAAAATTGACATCCCTAAAGCAAGAGGAAATTGAATACATCGTACAAACAAGTGCATGAAAATGAATAATTGGATTTTATTTTTACTAATGTTTTCAAACTACAAGCTCATATTTACTGATATATTTAACCATGCGTGCATGTAATAACCCGTGTAGAACCATGGGCTGCTGTATAAGACCACCCATGCATGCGTAACTTGATTTCACATCTTCATCGTTACTTGCTCGCCCCAAGTGGTGGAATGCTCTGCTCGTTCCTGAAATAGTCGTTAGGATCCACCTCGCCCTTCGCCATGGCCAGCCTCTGGAAGTTTCCTTTGTAGTACTTCTCGCCCCAAACCTTACCAGCCTGGTAGCTGGTGATATTGCCCACAACGACATTCTCGCCCAGGTCAAGGTCCCTGTAGTTCACGTACGCCTGCCTCGGGTTCTTGCTCACATATGTCCCCATGAACGCGTAGAAGTCTTTGAGCCACTTGATCTGCGCCGATCCATCTGTGGCGGCTGACCAGAAATTCATATACTGGATGTTGTACAGCACGCCACCACGGTGAGGGAATGGTGTCGTCGACTCTGGGATGTTGCTGATCTTCCCGCCGTAGGGGTCGGTGATCATCAGCCCGGCGTCTGGCTTGGCAAGCCAGGCGAAGATCTGCACCCACACGTCCTTGGGGATGGCCTGAAGGACATAGTCGGATTTGGCCTTGTTGAAAGTGTCCAGTGAGGTGGTTCTGTTCAGGATGTCCTCCACGGTGGCGGTGCTGCCCAGGTAGATGTAGGGCACGGACTGGATCCAAGTCATCTCCTTGCAGTGCGACCGGTTAAAGCCGAGCTCAGGGAAGCGGCTGCTCATCAATGGCAGGAGCGTGTCGCAGGTGCCCAGGTACATGGACTGGAAATCAGCCACCTGTTTCTGGATGACCACCCTTATGAACAGGTCATCGGGGAGAGCCGGGGCGACTTCTTGCCACTTAGTGAGTATGTCTACAGCGCCCTCGTTAACGGACTTTGGGACGCTGAACATTGTCACCGTCGGCGGGACAGGCACGAGTTTCACCTTCCACGACAGCACGATGCCGAAGCTCTCGCCGCCGCCTCCGCGGATGGCCCAGAACACGTCCGCCCCCATGGCTTGCTTGTCCAGGAGCCTCCCCTTGGCGTCGACCAGCGTGGCGTCCAGGACGTTGTCAATGGCGACGCCGTACTTGCGGAGCAGCATGCCGAACCCGCCCCCACTGAAATGGCCGCCCACGCCGACCGTCGGGCACAGACCGGCCGGGAAACCCAGCTGCTTGCTCGCCTTGGAAATTGCGTAGTATAGCTCTCCGAGCGTCGCGCCGGAGTCCACCCACGCGGTGGCCGTTTTCTGGTCCACGCTCACGGACCGGAGGTTCACAAGGTCAACAACAGCGAACACCTCGGGGCGAACGGACCGGAACGAGAGGCCCTCATAGTCGTGCCCGCCGCTGCGCACGCGAATGCGCACATCGTTCTGGCGGCCGCAGACAACGGCGGCCTGGACGTGGGAGGCATTCGTCGGCGTGACGATGACGAGCGGCCTCACCGTGGTTGGAGTGAACAACCTGGGGTTCCGGATGGAGGAAACCAGGACGGAAGTGAACGAAGGCGAACTCTGCGTGTACAGGAGCTGCTTCGGTATGGCTGCCGATAGGCATTTGAGGAAGCCGTCGGAGGAAGCTAGGGAAGGGACGGGTGCATAGCACGAGTGGAAGCTGATGAGGACAGCTAGCACTAAGGTCCGAGACGAGGCCATGTTTGTTTCGTTCCACCCGTACGTGCAGCTAATCTCAAGATCAGGAACTGCTGCTGTTGGAATGCTTAGCATGCTAGCTCTGCAGCTCTAGATATAGCCAACTCTACAACGAGTTCGACTTCACCATCCCTCTCCAGCTGGCAAATCTGCACAAGTCAAAAGTCATGGTCAGCTATCAATATATTGGCTGACGTGGATACACATTAGTTAGCGAGACAAAGTCTATAGTACTGTATATTGTAATAGATTAATACTAGCTCCGTTTCAATAAATAAGGCATATTTTTTTTAAAAAAAGTTAAACCTAATAAAGTTTGACCAAAATGTTAGAAAAATCTATCAACAAATATAATATACTACAGATGTCATATGAAAATATATTTCATGGTGTATCTAATAATATTGATTTTGTATTTCACATGTTAATATTTTTATGTGAAAACTTGGTTAAACTTTACATAATTGGACTTTTCATTGGAACGGCGGTAGGAGTCGAGTTGTGGACAAATTGAGGACGAGCTATATGCAGACATTTATTTTCAAAAAAGTAAAAATCATATTTCAAAAATTTAACAATCTAAAAACCCTGGATTTAAACAATGAAGCTACAAACGTGGAATAATCTTAATACAAGCTACCTTGTACTCTACACTACATGAAAATGACAAGATCTGACAATTTTTCTAATTTTTAAAATGTGCACTATTCAGTAATTTTTTTTTGTTAGATTTTGTTATTTTCGTGTAGTCTGGAAATACAAAGTACTAGTTCGTAGTGAAATTTGGCACAGAAATTTGTTCTAGTTTTTCTTGAAACTTTGATATATGAATTTTGAATTTTTGAAAATAAAGAGAAGTATGTAGGGGAGGCTTCATTTTAATTTTTCATGTTGTGGTCGGTCTAAATAGATGGCTGGCGACTCGCTCTATCCATATGAGCGGTGGAGCCGCTCTCAGCATCACTTTAACAGAATAGTCAGTAGCTATCCAATCACATCTCCCAGTTTGAACATCTCCCAGTTTAATAGTAGTGGCACCACGTGTGGACAAATGTACACGTAGAATTATCCCCTTTGGAGTAGAAGAATAGACCACGAAGAGGCATCTCTTGTGTTCAGGCTCTTAGATGCCGTTTGAACTTATTAATTAGTAGTACGAAAAACTGAATTGACTCTTTTCTGATGTGCACGAAATAAATCATGTGGATTTCATTATAGCAAAACGTCAATTACGTGTACTCCAACGTCTTGTCTCCTGTGTCAGGTTGCTCAAGTCAATGTTGCAGCGAGTTGGTAAGAAATGAGGGGCGCTGCAACCATTTGCGTGGGCTGCCTGCCATGGTTTTGGAATAGATTCCGATGACTCTTTTTGTAACTCGCATATTTCAGGCATAATGCAACTGTGGTTGCTTGCAACTTTGTGCTAGTATATATTCCTCCAACTATATGGTCTTTCGTTCTGATCCCGGCCACCTCGTTAGGTAGAATACTACTCCCTCCGACCGATAATAATTATCAGGACTTCAGTTTAAATTTAGACTAAATTGAACTAAAGCTTATACAACTATTATGGATTAGAGAGAGTAGAAAGTGTGGAAGCAAATATGATTTATTTGTATGGCTACTAGTTAAATGTTAGGTAACGGCGTCAATTATAGAGATAACAATCACATCATGTTCCCTGGTTATCCTTTTGGTAAATGAGACTAGAATTGGGGTTGAACTTATTAGTCTTTGGACTAGGTGTCCTTATCTCGAGATTTTTGACCAATCTCAGTGGCTGATATTTCAGCTTCGCATTCTTGGTCCAATGTCAATGTTCATATTTTCAAAACAACTATCTAGAACTTATATTATGGCTAAGAGACGTAAGGGAAATGATCTCTGTACATAGACTGCTGACAACTTATTAGCTATGCAGAACATCAGCCGTGACACCAATAAGAATAGATGCAGAAATTTAATTCGGTTCCCGGGTGCGTACGCTCCCTCTACCAAAAAATCATATTTCGAAATGTTGAAAAATTTAGATAAAAAATTCTACATGTACATCTCCATAATATACGTGCGTTCGTCGAGTTTCATGAAAAACCAATATTTTGTATGGTCTATATAAAAAAGAGAAAGTTTATCTTGTGAAAAACATTATTTTTAGCACTGAATTTTGTCTTTTTTACACACGTCACATGATAAGTCAATTTTTTATGAAACGACTTTGTGAGCATGTAGCACGTGAAGATGTACGTGCGAACTTTTATTTTTAATTTTTTTAAATTAAAATATATGTAAAATGCATTTCCAAATATAGGGAGCATATACCCATGTTCCAAAACACATATGCGGAATGCTAATTTTGAAGTCCGTCACTCTTATCTTTTTGTTTAAATTAGCACAGTGGCTCTCGCTAATAGGAAGGCAAGCATCATGTTTTGCTAGAATTGAAGTGGTCAAAAAATAAAACATTTTTTCGTGATCAATACCAAATTATGTTCCATTATGTGATCAGAACAAAATGCTCTACAACTATCGAAAATCATACGGTGTAACATGTTTGAATATCTAAAAAAAATCCATTATATAATGGAAGTAAATGGAGGTAAGTTTTTATATAATTTTAGCTCTGTACATGAGGTAAGGTAACTTAAAAAAAACCGATGAACTAAAAGTATTGATCTATCCTCCGTAATATTTAGGCTCAATTAATTGTCCCCACGTTTCTTCCTCTCATTTACTTACTCCATGTAAATATGTTGCACTTCAAAAACATGAGTGTTCATCACTATGAAGTTCAAACTTTTTTGGTATATACTAATATGCGGCTAAAACAAATTAAGTTCTTTTCTGAGTATTTGTTAACACCGGTAGCCAAAGTTAGAGAAGTATGAATCTATTACATCATTTCCGCTTATGTGATAAAAAAAACAAAGATGCTCTACATCTATCTTAATAATTATGGTAAAAAAATACTGTGATGCTAGTAACATCTTTGGCCATCTTAATTTTTTGGGCGAATGATCATTATGCCATACTCCCTTCGTTCTGAAATAGTCTACATTCTAGCTCCAAAATTTATTCTAAAATACTCTACATTCTAGCTTTAGTCAACAACAATACAGAAAACGATGTGGTTTTGCTCTCTTTATTGAAGGTTGTTATTTTCAATGTGGCTTGGATTGGTTGTTCATATATCTAAGTAGTACCAATAAATACAACACTAGTTTGTCTCATTTTCTCTAGAATGTAGACTAAATCAGAACGGAGGGAGTATATCCATAAATTTTGCCTGTCACTTTTATTACATCACAAAATAGAATTATCGTTTTAACACTATGTTAGATCAGTACACAATATTAGTCAACTTTGATAGAAAAATGATAGAGGGAAAGGAAAATGGCCTACCCTATTAACGCAAAAATTATTTAGTGAGAATTTCTGTTGTTCCCTTAGCTAGTCCTCCCCTCTGGCCTTCATGAAATTCTCTTCTTCCGACTTTCATTATGGATTCATAGTCACTTGATGTCAGCACAGAAAAAGAGCTTCGTGCCGCTCCCTCCAAACCAAACGGTCGGAATAAAAGCATGGGTGCGTACGACCGAATACCTCCGATCGAGCAAACTCCAGGCAAAGCACTGTTACATTCGCCGGCGGAGCCTTCCGGAACTCAACCCCCTGGCCATATCACGAGTCTAGGCCTCCGGTAGGTCCTCCTCTTCACGCAAGAGAGGCCCTAGGACCGCCGCCTTTATACAGGTCGGACCCCCACGTCGGCGACCATCCCGGGCTGGCCAATCCAACCCTCGACCGGCAACACCATCGCCGGCTTCCATGCCCCTTCATCTCGCCGCCGGATCGCGGTGGTAGATCAAAAGATCCACCACCACCAACCGCATGCCGACCCTCTCCGGCGTAGAAGAGAGCCACCTCCTCCGTCGAACCCAAGGCTGCTGCCCCGGGCGCCCTCGTCACGCGGAAGAAGCCCGAGATCGCCTCCACACACCGACGAGAGGCGGGGCGGGGGGGGGGAGGGCATGGCACAGACCGAGGGCCTGGCCGCCGCCCACCACCAGCCCCTGCCGGTGTGCCGCGGGTGGAAGCCTACGGGAGGGGAGGGGGAAGACCGCGGCGCAAGAGCCGCCGCCGCCCATCACCATCCGCGCCGGCCGCCGCCGTGTGCGTCGAGGAGGGGAGAGCCCATCCGCCGTCCCCCACGTCGGCGAGGAGAGGCTCCCGCCGCCACCACGCCCCGAGGGTCTTTGCCCCGGCAGCGCTACCTGCGGCGGCGGCGGTTAGGGTTGGGGAGGGGTCGGGAGAGGAGGGGCTGGGGAGGGGTCGGGAGAGGAGCGATTTACAAATTTGTATGTAGTCAGGTTTTACTATCATGAACGTAAGACGTGCATCCATTGGCAAAAGTTTCAATAAATAGTGTTTTGAAGCATTTATGTCTCCTCTTATGTTTCACTGGTAGAAAAAGGGCCTTTAGTCCCGGTTCGCAAAGGGCATTAATCCCGGTTGCGCAACTGGGACTAAATATGCATGACTAAAGGCACCCCCTTTAGTCCCGGTTGCTTACGAACTGGGACTAAAGGTCCATCCGCGTTCGTTCCGTGCGTCGGGGCGAAAATGTCTCCCCAGGTAAATTTTTCGAATTTTTTTCCACTCCATTTTTTTCTTATTTTCTCAGAATTTCTATTATTTCAGTTATTTGCATAGTTTAGTCTCTATCTCTAACTACACTTATGTCTAGTCAAATTACTTACTCCACTAGTAGAAAAAGAGCCTTCCATCCGCCCCCATTAGTCCCCAAAATATACGAACCGCGACTAATGAGGTCTTTAGTCGCGGTTCAGGAGGTGACCCGCGACCAAAAGTCTGGGCCCAGCGGGCTCGGTCGACAGCTGGGGCGCGGGAGGGGCTTTAGTCGCGGTTGGCCAGGCCAACCGCGACTAATGGTGCCCGAAGGCCTTTAGTTGCGGTTGGCCAGGCCAACCGGGACTAAAGCCCCACCCCCTATATATACCGTTCAGCACACTCACTTAGCCATTTGGTGCCACTTCTCTTCACAATCTTCACAAGTGGGTGGTGGGTTTGATTTTGGTTCCTCTTATGCACACAAGGTGTTCGATGAAATGCCCGAGAGATTGAAAGAAACATGATATGAAGTGTCCGAGCCACACTTGAGCTTTCTCATTTATTTTTCCTGTGTCATTGATAAAATATGCATGTGTGTAGTTCATTGTTTAATTTCTATTATTTCTAGCTTGTTAGTTTAACAAATGCATGATGGTTAATTATATACTTTATATAATAATAATGCAGATGAATCGGCAATGGATGTACGGTAACCGACTCTCCGGCGAGTTCACTACGGGTTTGAAAGGTTTCCTCGTAGTGCCTAATGCGAACAAGCAGGGGGTTTTGTTATATGTCCATGTGTTGGCTGTAAGAATCAGAAGGGTTACTCTTCCTCAAGAGAAGTTCACCTGCACCTGTTTCGGCACGGTTTCATGCCAAGCTATAATTGTTGGACCAAGCATGGAGAAAGAGGGATTATAATGGAAGAAGATGAAGAAGGGGATGATATCATCGATGAAAACTATCTTGATCATTTCGGTGATACTTTCATGGAGGATGCTGAAGGTGGGGAAGGTGAAGGGGAAGGTGAAGGGGAAGGTGAAGAAGAGGCACGTGATGAGCCCACTTATGATCTTGGTCGGACCATTGCTGATGCACGGAGAGGCTACGAAACTGAAAAGGAGAGGAAGAATTTGGATCGCATGTTAGAGGATCACAAAAAGTCGTTGTACCCCGGATGTGATAATGGTCTGAAAAAGTTGGGCTGCAAACTGGATTTGCTGAAATGGAAGGCACAGGAAGGTCTATCTGACTCGGGATTTGAAAATTTGCTGAAAATGATGAAGAATATGTTTGCAAAGAATAACGAGTTGCCTGCCAGTACGTACAAAGCAAAGAAGGTTGTCTGCCCTCTAGGTTTAGAGGTTCTGAAGATACATGCATGCATTAACGACTGCATCCTCTATCGCGGTGAATACGAGAATTTGAATGAATGCCCGGTATGCACTGCATTGCGTTATAAGATCAGAGGCGATGACCCTGGTGACGATGTTGAGGGCCAAAAACCCAGGAAGAGGGTTCCCGCCAAGGTGATGTGGTATGCTCCTATAATACCACGGTTGAAATGTCTATTCAGGAACAAAGAGCATGCCAAGTTGTTGCGATGGCACAAAGAGGAACGTAAGTCGGACGGGGAGTTGAGACACCCCGCAGATGGAACACAATGGAGAAAGATCGACAGAGAGTTCAAAGATTTTGCAGCTGACGCAAGGAACATAAGATTTGGTCTAAGTACAGATGGCATGAATCCTTTTGGCGAGCAGAGCTCCAGCCATAGCACCTGGTCCGTGACTCTATGCATCTACAACCTTCCTCCTTGGTTGTGCATGAAGCGGAAGTTCATTATGATGCCAGTGCTCATCCAAGGTCCGAAGCAACCCGGCAACGACATCGATGTGTACCTAAGGCCATTAGTTGATGAACTTTTACAGTTGTGAGGCAGACCTGGTGTACGTGTGTGGGATGAACACAAAGAAGAGGAATTTGACCTACGAGCGTTTCTTTTCGTAACCATCAACGATTGGCCTGCTCTTAGTAACCTTTCGGGACAGTCAAATAAGGGATACAATGCATGCACGCACTGCTTACATGAGACTAAAAGTGTATATTTGCCAAATTGTAAGAAGAACGTGTACCTTGGGCATCGTTGATTTCTTCCGAAAATTCATAACGTAAGAAAGAAAGGCAAGCATTACAACGGCAAGGCAGATCACCGACCGAAGCCTGCGGAACGTATCGGTGCCGAGGTATTTGATATGGTCAAGGATTTAAAAGTCATCTTTGGAAAGGGTCCCGGCGGACAATCAGTTCCGCAGGAGCCGACGGGCACGCACCCATGTGGAAGAAGAAATCTATATTCTGGGAGCTAGAATATTGGAAAGTCCTAGATGTCCGCTCTGCAATCGACGTGATGCATGTTACGAAGAATATTTGCGTGAACCTGCTAAGCTTCTTGGGCGTGTATGGGAATACAAATGATAGAAAGGAAGCACGGCAGGACCAGCAACGTTTGAAAGACCCTAATGACCGGCATCCGGAATTGTTTTAAGGTCGTGCCAGCTACGCTCTTAGCAAAGAAGAGAAGGTCATCTTTTTTGAATGCCTGAGCAGTATGAAGGTCCCGTCTGGATTCTCGTCGAATATAAAGGGAATAATAAACATGGCGGACAAAAAGTTCCAAAACCTGAAGTCTCACGACTGCCACGTGATTATGACGCAATTGCTTCCGATTGCTTTGAGGGGGCTCCTACCGGAAAATGTTCGAGTAGCCATTGTGAAGCTATGTGCATTTCTCAATGCAATCTCTCAGAAGGTAATCAATCAAGAAGATCTACCACGGTTATAGAACGATGTGGTCCAATGTCTTGTCAGCTTCGAGTTGGTGTTCCCGCCATCCTTCTTCAATATTATGACGCACCTCCTGGTTCACCTAGTCGAAGAGATTTCCATTCTCGGTCCTGTATTTCTACACAATATGTTCCCCTTTGAGAGGTTCATGGGAGTATTAAAGAAATATGTTCGTAACCGTGCCAGGCCAAAAGGAAGCATCGCCAAGGGCTATGGAAATGAGGAGGTAATTGAGTTTTGTGTTGACTTTGTTCCTGACCTTAAGCCGATTGGTCTTCCTCGATCGCGGCACGAGGGGAGACTAAGTGGAAAAGGCACGATCGGAAGGAAATCAATGATATGTATGGACGGCCATTCTATGACTGAAGTACACCACACAGTTCTGACAAATTCCAGCTTGGTGGCTCCGTACTTCGAGAAACACAAGAATATTTTATGCTCGGACAACCCGGGGAAGCCTGAATCCTGGGTTAGAAAGGCCCACATGGAGACTTTCGGCAGTTGGTTGAGAAAACATTTAATGAATGACAATGATGTTGGAGATCAGCTGTACATGTTGGCCAAGACACCATCTTCGACTATAACGACTTTCCAAGGGTACGAGATAAATGGGAATACATTTTACACGATCGCCCAAGATAAAAAGAGCACCAACCAAAACAGTGGTGTCCGCTTTGATGCAGCAACCGAGAATGGGCAAAAGGTCACATATTATGGTTACATAGAGGAGATATGGGAACTTGACTATGGACCCTCCTTTAAGGTCCCTTTGTTCCGGTGCAAATGGTTCAAGCTACAGGAGGTGGGGTAAAGGTGGACCAGCAATACGGAATGACAATGGTGGATTTCAACAATCTTGGTTACCTTGACGAACCATTCGTCCTAGCCAAAGATGTCGCTCAGGTTTTCTATGTGAAGGACATGAGTAGCAAACCAAGGAAACGGAAAGATAAGAAAACGATCAGTACATCATGCGATGATCCAAAGCCCCACATTGTTCTTTCAGGGAAAAGAAACATCGTGGGAGTGGAGGACAAGACAGACATGTCAGAAGATTATAATATGTTTGGTGAAATTCCGCCCTTCAAAGTGAACACCGACCCAAGCATTAAGTTAAATGATGAGGATGCTCCATGGATACGGCACAATCGTAAGCAAGCAGGGACACAAGGGAAGAAATGATGTGTAATAATTTATTGTACCAAACTTTGTTGAATGGATCATGTGAATTATATTATCCGTGATGTGTGTGGTGTCCATTTTTGAATGATTCGATTGATTCGAGATACCACTGATGATACATGAAATTTGGAGTGATTTAGTCATACTCCTGCCTAGGCGTATAATATGCATACTCGTAGTCTTCATAGTCGCCGTCGTTGTACTGGTAGTTGTCGCCTTCTAAGTTGCCGCCGTCGTCGTCGCTGCCGTCGTCGCTGTCGCCGGGCGGCGCTCGTGGCTCGAACTAAGGGTAGCGCAGGCGGGGGATATCGCCGGCCTTGATGTAGTCCATGACGCTCTGCAGAGTCCGGCCGTACCACCATAGCCGACGGCCGGCCTCGTGGAAGTTCCCAGGAGGCAGACCGTCCTCTTCATACCTGGCGAGCGCCCTCTCACGCCGATTGATGAAGAAGGCATCCCAAGTATGCTGGTTATCGGGATGCCAGCGGGGATTCATCCGCTGTTCTGGCGTGAGGTCGAGGTAGTAGTGGTTCGTGATGGCCGCCCGGCGCGCAGTACCCTGAGGGACGGGAGGGACCGGTACGCCTCCGGCGCTTAGGCTCCAGCCGACGGGGATGCGGCAGCCCGGTGGGCAAGGGTAGTTCGAGCCGCAAAGCTCCTCCACCTGCTGGTACGGTGGAAGCTGCTGACGTGCAGTTGACACACGTCCGTTGGGAACCCCAAGAGGAAGGTGTGATGCGTACAGCAGCGAGTTTTCCCTCAGTATAAAACCAAGGTTATCGAACCAGTAGGAGTCAAGGAACACGTGAAGGTTGTTGGTGACGGAGTGTAGTGCAGCGCAACACCAGGGATTCCGGCGCCAACGTGGAACCTGCACAACACAATCAAAGTACTTTGCCCCAACGTAATAGTGAGGTTGTCAATCTCACCGGCTTGCTGTAAACAAAGGATTAGATGTATAGTGTGGATGATGATGTTTGTTTGCGAATAACAGTAAAGAACAATTGCAGTAGATTGTATTTCAGATGTAAAGAATGGACCGGGGTCCACAGTTCACTAGTGGTGTCTCTCCCATAAGATAAATAACATGTTGGGTGAACAAATTACACTTGGGCAATTGACAAATAAAGAAGGCATAACAATGCACATACATATATCATGATGAGTACTATGAGATTTAATCAGGGCATTACGACAAAGTACATAGACCGCTATCCAGCATGCATCTATGCCTAAAAAGTCCACCTTCAGAGTTATCATCCGAACCCCTTCCAAGTATTAAGTTGCAAACAACATGACAATTGCATTAAGTATGGTGCGTAATGTAATCAACACAAATATCCTTAGACAAAGCATCGATGTTTTATCCCTAGTGGCAACAAGCACATCCACAACCTTAGAACTTTCCGTCACATCGTCCTGCATTCAATGGAGGCATGAACCCACTATCGAGCATAAATACTCCCTCTTGGAGTCACAAGTATCAACTTGGCCAGAGCCTCTACTAGCAACGGAGAGCATGCAAGAACATAAACAACATATATGATATATTGATAATCAACTTGACATAGTATTCAATATTCATCGGATCCCAACAAACACAACATGTAGCATTACAAATAGATGATCTTGATCATGATAGGCAGCTCACAAGATCTAATATGATAGCACAATGAGGAGAAGACAACCATCTAGCTACTGCTATGGACCCATAGTCCAGGGGTGGAGTACTCACACATCGATCCGGAGGTGATCATGGCGATGAAGAGACCTCCGGGAGATGATTCCCCTCTCCGGAAGGGTGCCGGAGGCGATCTCCTGAATCCCCCGAGATGGGATTGGCGGCGGCGGCGTCTCTGGAAGTTTTCCGTATCGTGGCTCTCGGTACTGGGGTATTCGCGATGAAGGCTTTAAGTAGGCGGAAGGGTAGGTTTAGGGGCGTCACGAGGGGCCCACACGCTAGGGCCGCGCGGCCAGGACCTGGGCCGCGCCGCCCTAGTGTGTCACCACCTCGTGGCCCCACTTCGTATCTCCCTCGGTCTTCTGGAAGCTTCGTGGAAAAATAAGACCCTGGGCGTTGATTTCGTCCAATTCCGAGAATATTTCCTTTGTAGGATTTCTGAAACCAAAAACAGCAGAAAACAACAACTGGCTCTTCGGCATCTCGTCAATAGGTTAGTGCCGGAAAATGCATAATAATGACATATAATGTGTATAAAACATGTGAGTATCATCATAAAAGTAGCATGGAACATAAGAAATTATAGATACGTTTGGGACGTATCAAGCATCCCCAAGCTTAGTTCCTACTCGCCCTCGAGTAGGTAAACGATAACAAAGATAATTTCTGAAGTGATATGCTATCATAATCTTGATCAATACTATTGTAAAGCATATGAGATGAATACAGCGATTCGAAGCAATGATGAAGATAATGAGTAAACAAATGAATCATATAGCAAAGACTTTTCATGAATAGTACTTTCAAGACAAGCATCAATAAGACTTGCATAAGAGTTACTCATAAAGCAATACATTCTTAGTAGAAAGCTTTGAAGGAACACAAAGGAAGATATAAGTTTCAGCAATTGCTTTCAACTTCAACATATTTATCTCATGGATAATTGTCAACACAAAGTAATATAACAAGTGCAATAGGTGAACATGTAAGAATCAATGCACGCAGTTGATACAAGTGTTTGCTTCTGGGATAGAAAGAATAGGTAAACTGACTCAACAATAAAGTAAAAGATTGGCCCTTCGCAGAGGGAAGCATGGATTACTATTTTTGTGCTAGAGCTTTTTATTTTGAAAACATAGAAACAATTTTGTCAACGGTAGTAATAAATCATATGTGTTATGTATAAGATATCCTATAAGTTGCAAGCCTCATGCATAGTATACCAATAGTGCTCGCACCTTTTCCTAATTAGCTTGGATTAACATGGATTATCATTGCATAGCATATGTTTCAACCAAGTGTCACAAAGCGGTACCTCTATGCCGCCTGTACAAAGGTCTAAGGAGAAAGTTCGCATTGGATTTCTCGCTTTTGATTATTCTCAACTTAGACATCCATACCGGGACAACATAGACAACAGTATAATGGACTCCTCTTTAATGCATAAGCATTCAACAACAGATAAAATTCTCATAAGAGATTGAGGATTAATTGTCCAAACTGAAACTTCCACCATGAATCATGGCTTTAGTTAGCGGCCCAATGTTCTTCTCTAACAATATGCATACTCAAACCATTTGATCATGAAAATCACCCTTACTTCGCACAAGACGAACATGCATAGCAACTCACATGATATTCAACAAAGGTAAAAGTTGATGGCGTCCCCGTAAACATGGTTACCGCTCAACAAGCAACTTATTAAGAAATAAGACACATAAGTACATATTCTTCACCACAATAGTTTTTAAGGCTATTTTCCCATGAGCTATATATTGCAAAGACAAAGGATAGAATTTTAAAGGTAGCACTCAAGTAATGTACTTTGGAATGGCAGAGAAATACCATGTAGTAGGTAGGTATGGTGGACACAAATGGCATAGTTTTTGGCTCAAGGATTTGGATGCACGAGAAGAATTCCTCTCAATACAAGGCTAGGCTAGCAAGGTTGTTTGAAGCAAACTCAAGTATAAAAGGTGCAGAAAAGCTCACATATGAACACATTGTAAGTATTATAAGACTTTACATTGTCTCCTTGTTGTTCAAACACCTTAACCAGAAAATATCTAGACTCTAGAGAAACTAATCATGCAAACCAAAATTTAACAAGCTCTATGTAGTTATTCATTAATGGGTGCAAAGTACATGATGCAAGAGCTTAAACATGATCTATATGAGCACAACAATTGCCAAGTATCACATTATTCAAGACATTATACCATTTACGACATGCAGCATTTTCTGTTTCCAACCATATAACAATGAATGAAGTAGTTCAACCTTCGCAATGAACATTAAGAATAAAGCTAAGAACATATGTGTTCATACAAAACAGCGGAGCGTGTCTCTCTCCCAAACAAAGAATGTTAGGATCCGATTTTATTCAAACAAAAACAAAAACAAAAACGAACAGACGCTCCAAGTAAAGCACATAAGATGTGACGGAATAAAAATATAGTTTCACTAGAGGTGACCTCGATAAGTTGTCGATGAAGAAGGGATGCCTTGGGCATCCCCAAGCTTAGATGCTTGGGTCTTCTTAAAATATGCAAGGATGAACCACGGGGCATCCCCAAGCTTAGACTTTTCACTCTTCTTGATCATATTGTATCATCCTCCTCTCTTGACCCTTGAAAACTTCCTCCACACCAAACTCAAAACAAACTCATTAGAGGGTTAGTGCATAATTGAAAATTCATATATTCAGAGGTGACATAATCATTCTTAACACTTCTGGACATTGCACAAAGCTACTTAAAGTTAATGGAACAAAGAAATCCATCAAACATAGCAAAACAGTAATGCGAAATAAAAGGCAGAATCTGTCAAAACAGAACAGTCCGTAAAGACGAATTTTTTAGAGGCACTAGACTTGCTCAGATGAAAATGCCCAAATTGAATGAAAGTTGCGTAAAGATCTGAGGATCACGCACGTAAATTGGCAGATTTTTCTAAATTTTCTACAGACGGGGCGGCTCAATTTCGTGACAGCAAGAAATCTGTTCCTGCGCAGTAATCCAAATCTAGTATTGACTTTACTATCAAAGACTTTACTTGGCACAACAATGCAATAAAATAAAGATAAGGAGAGGTTGCTACAGTAGTAACAACTTCCAGGACACAACAAAACAGTAATAAAAACATACATGGGTTATCTCCCAAGAAGTGCTTTCTTTATAGCCATTAAGATGGGCTCGGTAATTTTAATGATGCTCGCGCAAGAAATAAGAGTTGAAGCAAAAGAGAGCATCAAAAGCAAATAAGAAACACTTTTAAGTCTAACCCACTTCCTATGAAAAGGAATCTTGTAAGGGAACAAGTACTGAAAGCACAAAGCAACAAGCATAGAAAGGCAACACAAGCGCAACTTCAAGATTCTCAACATAGAGAGGGGAAACTTAATATTATTAAGATGCATATAACCATGTTTCCCTCTCTCATAATAACTTTCAGTAGCATCATTGATCAAATCCACAATATAAATATCACATGAAATATTCTTATCATGAGCTACATGCATAAAATTATTGCTCTCCACATAAGCATAGTCATTACCATTAATTGTAGTGGTAGCAAATTCAATAAGATAAGTATCATTATTATTCTCATCACCATAATCATCATATATAGGAGGTATATTGTAATCATAATTAATTTTCTCCTCCATGCTTGGGGGACTAAAAATATCATGCTCATCAAAACCAGCTTCCCCAAGCTTAAATTCTTCCATAGCATTAGCAATAATAGTGTTCAAAGAGTTCATGCTAATAACATTGCTACAACTATTTTGCAAACAAAGTTCCATGGGTTTTTTAATTTTCTCTTCAAACACCTCATGTCCTAACTCAAGATAAATACTATAAAGATCTCTAATATTTTTGTTGTTTTCCATTAAGCCTAACTAGTGAAATCACACAACTTAGTGTTCTCAGGAGTATTCATTTTAGCAGTAGTAAATAAAGCAAACTAAATAAAGTAAATGCAAGTAGCTAATTTTTTGTGTTTTTAATATAGAGATCAAACAAGACAGTAAATAAAGTAAATCTAGCAACTAATTTTTTTGTATTTTTGATATAAAGAGCAAACAAAGCAGTAAAATAAAGTAAAGTAAAGCAAGACAAAAACAAAGTAAAGAGATTGGATGTGGGAGACTCCCCTTGCAGCGTGTCTTGATCTCCCCGGCAACGGCGCCAGAAAAATCCTTGCTGACGTGCAATTGACACACGTCCGTTGGGAACCCCAAGAGGAAGGTGTGATGCGTACAGCAGCGAGTTTTCCCTCAGTATGAAACCAAGGTTATCGAACCAGTAGGAGTCAAGGAACACGTGAAGGTTGTTGGTGACGGAGTGTAGTGCGGCGCAACACCAGGGATTCCGGCGCCAACGTGGAACCTGCACAACACAATCAAAGTACTTTGCCCCAACGTAACAGCGAGGTTGTCAATCTCACCGGCTTGCTGTAAACAAAGGATTAGATGTATAGTGTGGATGATGATGTTTGTTTGCGAATAACAGTAAAGAACAAGTGCGATGAGATTGTATTTCAGATGTAAAGAATGGACCGGGGTCCACAGTTCACTAGTGTGGTGTCTCTCCCATAAGATAAATAGCATGTTGGGTGAACAAATTACAGTTGGGCAATTGACAAATAAAGAAGGCATAACAATGCACATACATATATCATGATGAGTACTATGAGATTTAATCAGGGCATTACGACAAAGTACATAGACCGCTATCCAAGCATGCATCTATGCCTAAAAAGTCCACCTTCAGAGTTATCATCCGAACCCCTTCCAGTATTAAGTTGCAAACAACGGACAATTGCATTAAGTATGGTGCGTAATGTAATCAACACAAATATCCTTAGACAAAGCATCGATGTTTTATCCCTAGTGGCAACAAGCACATCCACAACCTTAGAACTTTCTGTCATTGTCCCGGATTCAATGGAGGCATGAACCCACTATCGAGCATAAATACTCCCTCTTGGAGTCACAAGTATCAACTTGGCCGAGCCTCTACTAGCAACGGAGAGCATGCAAGAACATAAACAACATATATGATAGATTGATAATCAACTTGACATAGTATTAAATATTCATCGGATCCCAACAAACACAACATGTAGCATTACAAATAGATGATCTTGATCATGATAGGCAGCTCACAAGATCTAACATGATAGCACAATGAGGAGAAGACAACCATCTAGCTACTGCTATGGACCCATAGTCCAGGGGTGGAGTACTCACACATCGATCCGGAGGCGATCATGGCGATGAAGAGACCTCCGGGAGATGATTCCCCTCTCCGGCAGGGTGCCGGAGGCGATCTCCTAAATCCCCCGAGATGGGATTGGCGGCGGCGGCGTCTCTGGAAGGTTTTCCGTATCGTGGCTCTCGGTACTGGGGGTTTCGCGACGAAGGCTTTAAGTAGGCGGAAGGGCGGAGTCGGAGGAGTCACGGGGGCCCCACACGCTAGCTAGGGCCGCGCCGCCCTAGTGTGGCGGCGCCCCGTGGCCCCACTTCGTTTCTCCCTCGTTCTTATGGAAGCTTCGTGGAAAAATAAGACCCTAGGCGTTGATTTCGTCCAATTCCGAGAATATTTCCTTTGTAGGATTTCTGAAACCAAAAACAGCAGAAAACAGCAACTGGCTCTTCGGCATCTCGTCAATAGGTTAGTGCCGGAAAATGCATAATAATGACATATAATGTGTATAAACATGTGAGTATCATCATAAAAGTAGCATGGAACATAAGAAATTATAGATACGTTTGGGACGTATCAGAAGCCATGAGAGAGTGATGAGAGATTGTAGAGATGTGATAATGTTGGCCAAGCCGGGCTACATATATGTAGTGAGAAATGGCGGGAAAAATGGGAGCCGGAAGACAGGAGGCGGGAAGAAAGTGGCGGGAAGAAAGAGGCGGGAAGACAGGGAAGAAATGGCGGGAAGAAGAGGAATCCAGAGCTGGTCATCTAACCTTTAGTCCCGGCTGGTGGGTGCAACCGGGACTAAAGGTGGTTTTGTGTCATCTAAGAAAACTGTCGGTGGGATAAGGACATTTGGGTAAGCTTTAGTCCCGGCTGGAGGGTGCAACCGTGACTAAAGCTGTCGGCAGGATAAGGACGCGTGGGTGGATGCACTGCTCGATGAGATAAAGCATGTAGCGCACGACGGCCTGTCGGAGGAACAAGACAAAGCAGAAGCGGCGCCGTGCCTATAAAAGGAGCATCGATACGTCTTGGAAAGCAGACCAACAAGCCAACCTAGCAGGTAGGGAGAGTTTCATCCCCATGGATGGAGTAAAGGGTTGGAAAATCTCCCGTGGCGCAACTTCTCGAAGATGTCGTCGGTGCACACGCCCTACGACATCTTCGGAAGTTGCTCCTCGGGAAAATTTTCCGGCAAGCCCGTGAAAGACTCCATCTCCTCTAACAGTGTTGGGCAAAGGGTTGGAAAATCTCCCGTGGCGCAGCTTCTCGAAGATGTCGTCGGTGCACACGCCCTACGACAACTTCGGAAGTTGTTCCTCGGGAAAATTTTCCTGCAAGCCCGTGAAAGACTCCATCTCCTCTAACAGTGTTGGGTAAAGGGTTGGAAAATCTCCCGTGGCGCCTTCTCGAAGATGTCGTCGGTGCACACGCCCTATGACATCTTCGGAAGTTGCTCCTCGAGAAAATTTTCCTGCAAGCCCGTGAAAGACTCCATCTCCTCTAACAGTGTTGGGAAGAACTGGTGGGAAGAGGGGGGCGGAAAGACAGAGGCGGGAAGAACTAGTGGGAAGAGGGGGGTGGGAGGACAGAGGCGGCGGCCGGGAAGAACTGGTGGGAAGAAGGGGGCGGGAAGATAGAGGCGGGATGAAATTTATTTTTCTGAATTTTTTGATGTATTATTTGTATTTTTAAGATTTTGAAATGAATTAGTTTTATTTTTCTGAATTTTTTGATATATTATTTGTATTTTTAAGATTTTGAAATGAATTAGTTTTATTTTTCTGAATTTTTTGATGTATTATTTGTATTTTTATGATTTTGAAATGAATTAGTTTTATTTTTCTAAATTTTTTGATATATTATTTGTATTTTTAAGATTTTGAAATGAATTAGTTTTATTTTTCTGAATTTTTTGATATATTATTTGTATTTTTAAGAATTTGAAATGAAAAGAATTTCAGAAAAGACCTTTAGTCGCGGTTGGCCTCGCCAACTGACAAGGGATTAACTTATCAATGCCTACGTATTGTAGACTAGGGTTTTAGTCCGAAGTAGAGGGCAAGTAGATCTCGAAGGTTTCAGCCGAAAAGTACTCAAGGATTATGAAAACTAGGGTTGCGTGAAACAATGAATCGATCCTCTCTTTATCCCCCGACTCCCCCTTATATAGGAGGCGGAGCCATGGGATTTGTAATACACAAGTTACAGAGTCCGGGAGGGTTTCTAACCCGTCCCGTAAAATTACAAGTCTATATTTCCTAATACAACTCAAACTTTCCTTAATACAACTTGGGCTCCTACACTTCATATTCTTCGACTCGTGGGCCTTCGGTAAACCCCGGGTACCATCTTTGGCAGGCCCATTGGGGATGCCTATGTCAGTAGCCCCCGATATTTTGCTTGAATCGAAGAATCAGGGAAAATCTCCAACTTTATAATCATCCAATAACTCTGTCGAATTTATCACATATCTTTGGATACGCAATTATATATTGTACAGGGATAATGGTAATTGGGGCTAGTTCATCTGACGGATCAGGTACTAGTTAACCGCTCTAGTGGCAATCCGCAAAAACCTACTTCAAGATCACGTCCCTGGACATGATCTCGGGATACTGGTGTTAACTTCGACAGGTGTCGCTTAAGGTCTTACCATTCTGTCGAGTCCCAGTCATGTTTTATCGGGTACCTAACGCGTCCGTTAGGATTTTTCTTCGTATCTGTTGATACGGAAAAAAAGTAGCAAACCGACGTCAGAGACGGTCCCACGCCGCTCAGAACGGATCTGGGGTCTTACCTTCGCAGAGTTTTGCGGCATTCAGAGATTATTCGCGACTTTGGCGCTCTAAGAATATATTGTCGAGTGCTTTTTCGGCTGTTGGAATAGCACATTTTGTTGAGTCAACGGATGACTTATCTTGCCTTCCCGATGGGAGTATATGTAGAGTTATTTGTATAACTCGAAATATGCTCACTTCTTTTTATAATTTCATCGGGCACGCGAACAGCGTTCCCAATGGGAGTAGCCCCCGAGGCTACAGCCAAGCACTTGTACTTGGTTGTAGGCTCAAAACTTTAATGCCTTATATCGCTATATTGCTATTCTTTCTCGAGCTTTTATCTCTATCGGGTGCGCGACCAGCGCTCCCGATGGGAATAGCCCCCGAGGCTATGAACAAATGCTTTCTTTTGATCATAGGCTCTCGCCATTTCTATTTTGTCATTCCCGAAATTTCTTTTTTCAAAAGTAGCCCCCGAGAATTTGATCAAAAACTTTGTATTTGATCAAAGGCTCTCGAGATAATTAATAGTCTTTTCCTGTCGCCAATTTCATTAATCTTCACAGCCGAGATTTTCTCTTGATAAGGTGACATCATTAGTGACGATAGCCACGATCACTGTATCGGGAAGACGCGAGCACTGCTCTCTCTCTGTCTTGCGGGCCCAAAACCCTCATCAACTTGACACGTCGTGCAAGTGGGGGACACACGTCCTCCGCTTTTTATGGCGCACGCACTGTAGCGCCTGTTCCGTTCCTTCTCAGTAAAAATACACTTTTACCCCTTAGCCACGTGGACAGCATCTATCTCACAATTATTCCATCCAACGGTGCGTCATTTTGCCAATTCTCTATATAAGGTCGTCTTCTTCCTCCGTTCATCCTTTCGCTTGCGCCGCACCTCTGCTCTCCTCTGCAAAAATCCCCCATTGCGCCCAACACTTCCTGAGCTCAGCCACACTCGCACTTGTCGCCTATGCCATTGTTGATGCCACCACGCGCGCGGCTTACCAGGCACAGTACTCCTGAGTCAAAGATGGCGGAGGAAGATCTGGAGTGGGAGAGATCCAAAATTTCGAATCAAGACCTCAACCTGATGAAGAAGGTCGGGTTAATGAAGAAGAAGGATGCGCTGCGCTTCCCCAGCGAGGAAAGCTATCCATCGCCTCCTATCGAATATCGGGTCAGTTTTGTTGACCATCTCATCCGCGGCCTCTCTGCCCCCATTCACGATTTTCTGCGTGGTTTGATTTTTGTTTATGGGCTGCAACTTCACCATCTTACTCCTAACTCCATCCTCCACATCTCTATCTTCATCACTCTTTGCGAATCTTTCCTTGGAGTCCACCCTAACTGGGCTCTATGGGAACGCATCTTCCTCCTCCGCCGCAATGGCTCCCCCAACGTCGCCTATAACATAGGTGGCGTTGTTATCTGCGTCCGCCCTGATGTCGAGTATTTCGACGTCAAATTTCCTGACTCGGTTCAAGGGTGGCGCAAAAGATGGCTTTATGTGCACGAAGAAATCTCCGACTCGGTGGAGTACAACATAGCTCCTTTCGATGGAAGTGCCAAGATTCTTCGCCGCCGATCCTGGGACGCTGAAGCCACCGAAGAAGAAAAAACGGCGACAGAGGCACTGATGTCCCGTATCCACGAGCTTCAAAATACCCGTGGCAAGGAATTGTCGGGTATCCAGATTACGGCGTACTTCCTTAGGATTAGAGTGCAGCCTTTACAAGCTCGCAAAAATCCCCTTTGGATGTATGCTGGCGAAGAAGATGCCAACAGGCTCTCCAAAGACCTTCCTGTAAAGGACTTGGAAAAGCTTATCCGAAGAATCTCGTCGCTCAGCAAGAAAGATGCTATTCCATCCTCCTGCCGCGTGAAGCCATATAGTGGCACTATAACATCCCAAATTTCACTAAAAGGAAGAAGAAGAATTCCAGAAATCCAAATTTGAGAACCAACAAAAACTTTTAAATTTGCATATAGCACCCTGCATAGGACTTGTGCATTTTGAGTGATATGCCATGATGATTGTTTTATTGTTTATGTGATAAACTCTAAAACCCTAAAGTGATCAAGTGAAGATCACCAACCAAATAAATTAAAAAGAGAAAGAAATCAAATAGAAATAAAACCCTAAAAACCCTAACATATGGCCTATGCCATCTTTGCAAATTTAATTCTAAACCCATTTGATCTTCACCATTATTTTGTAATATGATATTAAAGAGTTAATACAACTTGGAGAATCAAAGAAATACCATTTAAACCAAATTCAAAAATCAAAATATGATCACATGAGATAATGGTCATTTCTGACTTTTATATTCTGGTCACCACTTTGAGCCTTCATATTTCAAGATTTCTAAACTAAACAAATTCAAATCTTTGCATGTCATCCAAGTACACAACAAGATGAACAACTTTTGTAAAGGTCATCATACCAAATTCTTTTTGGATCAAGAATTATGATCAAGTAAAGATGAGACATTGAAACATATGCAAGATTCACAATTTTCAAAATGTGATCAAACCATGCCAAACCTTGACCACCACTTGACCTGGCCATGCTCCCCTGACCTCACCCTACCTAGCCCATGCAAGAAATCGACATGGACACGACCAGACATGGCGTGGCCATGGCCATGCCGGCCATGTTCCACCTCGACGCCCTCCCCTCTCTTCTCTCCACGCCAGCACTCACCACCTTGCCAAACACGTAGCCCTGGATCCCAGAAGATCTCCTGTACACGCCATTGACCGAGAGGACGATGACACGACCCGGACGACGCGCGCCCAGTACGTCCCAGGTACGCCGCCAGCGGCATGGCGACGTCATCGGTGCACGGACGCGCGCGACACGGCCACGCGGCGTTCGCCGTACCCCGACCAACCCCGCGCGCCCTGGTACCCTCCTCGCCACGCGGAGCTCGCCGGACAAGCTGGCGTCATGCCTTGGCGGGTCACCGGAGAGGACGAGCGCGCCCGCCACGGTCGCGCCAGTACGCGCACGGTCCCGACCACCGTACGCCTCGCATTAACTCGCCGCGGACGCTCACGGATTTGCCGTACCCTCCCGATCGTCGCTGCGTCATCGCCTAGCTCCCTAGCTCGCCGGAGACGCCGCGCCCGCGACGACCCGCACCATGCCTCGCAGCACCCCCTCCCTCCTATAAATAGAGCACTCCCCGGACCAAACCAAGCACACCACCATGACCACCTCTCACTACCGCTTCGCCTCGCACTGCTAGCCACCTCGCTCGTCGCCGGAGCAAGCCCAATCGGAAGATCGGAGCCGCGGAAGCTCTGCAGCAATCGCCGTCGATTGGAGCCGCCCCTGGAGCTGCCGCCGGTACCAAGAGCTTCGCCGTCGTCCACAACTTCACCGAGCACATTGCCAACCCTAGCTGGAGCCACGGTGAGCCTCCGACCCCCTACCTGTGCCACCGGCGAACTCCTCTCTTGCCATCGACGACGACACGCGTGAACCGTTAGATCGCGTTCTAATCCAACGCCCCACGTTAGTCCATACCGCTTCGGCTATTATGTGTCGCTGACGGGTGGAGCCCCTTGTCAGGCAGCCCACGCGTGCGTGGATGCGTGGTGGGCTGGCCTTGGGCCGTTTTAATCTGTTTCGGCCCACTCTGTTTTCCCGCCGGCCTTTTTAATTCAAACCTCGTTTAATAAATTTCATTCGAATTCAATACTGGACCCAACTTTGAAAATTCATAGAATCTGTTTGGCTTGGCCAAATTTGACAAACTTTATATTGTTGGAAAGCTAGTAAAAAGATCTACAATATGCCACTGGTGTCACCTCGAGGTCTGTTGTGGAAATAAAATGATAAAAAGAAGAAGGCAGGGACTTTTTCATATTCAAATAATTATTAGAAATCAACCAAAATAGATATTTAATTAATTCCAACTCCAATAGCTCACATTTGACTTACACTAATTGTTTCTGCAAGAAAATGGTGTGGTCACCTTGCATGATCATGCCCTAGTTTAATTAATGGACATTATGGCTAGTTTAGTTAAGTGATATTGTCCAAAACTATTATGTAAATCATATGAAGTATTTTACTTCATTTAAATCTTGTCTCAAGTGAATTCATGTGATGTTTGAACCCCTGGTCAAACACTCTTATATGAATACTTGGAGATTTAAATCATTTGTGGAATTATAAAATGGTATGAGGTGATCTATCTCATTTAAATCATTTTCTCAAACGATGATAATGAATGTTTGACTTAGGTCAATATGAATTCATGTATGATTATTTGAGAAGTTAAATCTTAAGAAGATTTCAATGAGAGGAAATTATTTCTCTCAAGAACTAAATAGAAATTATTAAGTACATATGTAATGAGAGGAAATTACTTTTCTTTAATAAAGAAAACCAATGCACCTAAGTATTTTATGTGTGTGCTTAGCATAGTTTGTGTGAAGTAATGATGTGCTTAGTATAGCTCTTGAGCTTGTTGAGTGATTATACTTCGTATTCAAATTTAGACGCTAGCACCGGAGAATACTAAGAGGAAGAAGGATTCTACCCAGAAGAGGAAGAAGAAAACCTAGAGAACTACCAAGGCAAGCTAATACTCTTGCAAAGTGCAAAGTCCTCTTTGGACAAGGCACCATGATTCTTATCTTTCTTAACACCAGCCTATCCTAAGTTTACATCATACAAGTTTTACTTGTTGTTTTCAAAGAGTAAATTCAATTTGGTCTAAATAGAGAAGATTACTAGAGTAGCAAAGTTAGTCTCAAGATAGCAAAGCAATATAGCACCCTTCATGATTAGTGCTAGTGCTAAAATACTAAAACTTGACTACTCTAGATGGGAACATATGACTTGTTGAATTTGAAACCTTGGAATGAAAAAACATTCCATTGAATGATTTGAGGTTGAATGTGAACAAGAGAAGATAGTGATTTTTGATAAAAACCTGATATTGGTTTGAATACGATACCTTTCCAATTTTCAGTACCCCCACAATACCTGATTATGGGTAGGGCTTAACTAGAAGTTTATAGATTTTAGTATGGGTTCCCTCTGAACACACATCATAGGGGTTATGCCGAGGCTGCCTCCGTTGTTGAGAAATGATGTGAATTGAAGTGAATTGTACGGCCAAGCCCTGTGCAGTTCCCAGGTTAACGGCTTGGTTTTCACCGGGAGGCCAAGCTCATGGGGAGAGGTGCTCATACTAGGATTTGTAAGTGAAAGGTTATGGTTGATGATCCGCGTACTGTGTTACGATGATTCGGAGTTATTCCGACGGATGAAATGAAATGTTGTGGCACAAGTGTGCAACCTCTGCAGAGTGTAAATCTATTCGAATAGCCGTGTCCATGGTTACGGACGGTTGGAAAGGCCATATAGTTTTCGGTGTCAGATTTCGAAAACTTTAGTGATTATGAATGGTGACTTGGTGACTTGTTGAATTACAACAAATGTTGTGGGAATGACACTAATGTTCCCACTTGAGTTAATTAGCACATGATCAAATACTTGTGAACTAAATATGGCTTATGCAAATTAAACTAGAGCTTAGCACCTTTAATCAAAGAGTTGGCATTTACATTAGTGTTAGTTTGCAAGTACTTAAAGTACTTACGGCTTTGTCCCTGGCTATTCAAATGGCCAGAGTATGACGATGAACAGAACTATCACGAAGATGACCAGCAGGACGCCTACGACAACTAGGAGTTTTCTGACGTCAAAACGTTGGCCCGTGGACTAGAGAGTCCATTTATCGTTACGCTTCCGCTATGTATGAACTTGTGTTTGTTTGTTGATCGATAGATCAACTATTTGTGTAAGATGGATCATGTGATTCAATGTTGTAAGACAATATGGTTTGTAATAAATGATGACTGTGATATTCGACTATTATGCCTCGCAACAACATTATCCTGGGATTGTGATGAATGACATAATAGGCATCCGGACTTAAAATTCCGGGTGTTGACAGGCACCAACGCCCTCCCTGAGGTAATTTTTGTTTGACTATTATTTTGTCCTCTCGATGTTTTTAATATTTGTCAACTACTATTTTGCTGACATCCCTTGCGTAACTTCTTGTCGACATTTTTTGTCTTTGTAGAATCATCCAGTTCTAGCTTCTCTTCCTCCCCTTCCTGAAGGTGGAGAAGTCGAAGAACGGGCTGTTGTCACCGACGACAACCAGGGTACTTCTCGCCCTGAGAGTGAAATCGCGGGTTCTCAAAAATCCGCGGCATCCTCTGAAAAAGAAGTTGAATCCGAGGCTACCGCATCGACACACTCTCCTCCCTCGGCTGCTTCTCCAAGGAACAAGAGAAAAAGGGACGAAGTTGCCGATTCCGGCACCTCCAAAGCCGGCGCACCTCCTGCCGAAGAAGTTGTTCCCGATGCTGAAAGGACAACTTTCAACCCTTATGAAGATGCTCTTGTCAGCTCGTAAGTTCTTGTTGCTTTTTGTTATTTGCTCCCGATATTTTGTCTATGTTGTTTCTTATATTGTCGCCTTATTTATTGTAGTGGTGACGAGGATGAAAATCCACCTATTGACGCGACTGCTCGAACGAGTACGTCTCGTACTTTAGTTGTCTCTGAAGCTCAACCTGATGGGGATGAAACCTCGCCTCCTCAGCAAGACATCGTGCACCCAACTCCAGTTGCAAGCCCCCGTGCCTCTTCACCAAAGAGAGCTAGGGTCGAGCTAGTCAAGGAGCCTACCCTGTTAATTGGTGGTTCCACGACTCCTTCAATGGATGATGTAAGTTTTCTCCTTTCTCTCTTTTTTTTACGTTCCGAACATTTCAGTGCTTTCGACTCCCCTTTGGTTTTTGCTTGGTACTGTCAAACTTTCGCTTCCTATATTGATTTCTTTTTTCATTGGTTTTTTCTTCAATCTTTGATGAAGGAATTTATCCGTCTCGGTACCCAATTCATCGGGTACCATGACCATGCCAAGAAGGTTGAAGGTACTATTTTTCCTGCCTCTTCTGCTGAATAGACTCCTTCATTATTTTTGTCATGACCTTTTACTGTCGTTTGGTTTGCCAGACACTCTTGCAGAGGCTAACAAACGTGCTGACGCTCTTGCTATTAAGTTGGAGCAAAGCGAAAAAGCTCGCAAGAAAGCTGAATCAGATGCTGCCGCTGTCGAAGATCTTCGAAAAAGACTTCACGACGCGGAAACTTCTTTAAGCGACAACATAGCTCAGCAGTCTGCTCGTGAAAAAGAAATCCTCACTCGCTTGGAGTCGCAGAGTCGACGTTTTGTTAGTAAGTACTCAGATCATTGCTATTTCTTCGGGTCATCAAATTTTTCATGGCGCGCTTTTTTGACAAGCTTCTTTTTGCTTATTTAGGGAAAACGCAGCAGGATTATGATCTAGAAAATCCTGAAGGTGATCGCCTTCTCGACGCGCTCTCCCTTCTTGAGATTCATGGAGATGAAGCACGCCAAGGCCTTGCTGACGCTAGAACAGGTATGTCGCGGCTTTTTCCCTATTTCTTCACGAAGAAAGAAGAACCCGAGACTTTTACTGCTCTCGCCAAGTACTTCAATTCTCAAGAAGATCTTGGGCTTAAGCTTCGACAAGAAGGCTTGAAAGTTGGTGTTGAAGGCACCATAGCCTTGGTTGCTGACAGCCAACAAGATATTGACTGGGCGAAAGTTGGCGATGTGAAGGAGATGGAGATGAAGAGGTGGCAGTCTTTGATTAAGGCTGCCAAGCCAAAATCAAAGAAAATCCTCGCCTATCTCGGATGCAAACCAACTCCCGCTCCTAGTTCATCGAAGCTGGAGGTCAAGTAGACCACCTTGTCTCTTCTTTTGTTTTGTTTCTCTTTTGATGCTGTCGCCATAGTAGCTTTGGCGACAACTGCCTCATTAGTTCAGTAGGAACCCTCCTTTTGTAATAGCCATGTAAATATCTGACCTTATTAATGAAAAGCTATGTTTCCAAGTTATTGATATCGAAATATTTCTCTTCAGTTGATTTTTGACAACTATACCGTTGGGCCTGATTCCTCGGCTGCTTTGCCTACTACGTCTTGCTCGAAAAGGTCCTTTGCTGTCGAGTGTATTGGAGGTTCTTCGAGTGCTGCACCAAATGAAGACTTGGACGAGCTCCGTCAACAATTGCAGTTGATGAAAAAGCAAGCTCTCGTGATGATGGAACAATCTCGAAGATCATCGGACAAAGAAAAACTTGCTGTTCAACAAGCTCGAGAAGCCATAGCATTGAAGGAAACTGCGGTTGCTGAGGCTGCTGAAGCTGCTTCCCGAGAAAATTATATGCTTGAACTGATGAACGACTCCAGCTTAGATATGACAGGTACGCTTCATAAACTTGGCCATATTTTATGTTATTCTTACTATCTTTTATTCCTCGTTGATGCCTCCGCTGAAACAGGTTCTTTTTTGGATACTGCTGCCGAAGATCAACGTGTCGAAACCCGAACCAATGTGCTTCTCAAGCTTGCCCTTCAACATGGTTCCAATTTCTGGGTTACTCCTGAGCGTACTCGCCAAATTGTCAGATTTCAAGACCGCGCGAGTCAGGTCCGCGATTTTCTAGACTTCTGCACAAGAACATTATCTCTAGTTTATAGTACCATGTTTCCACGCAACAAAATACCAGAGACTCTTCCTGCTCTGATGGAGAAATTCCGAGATGCTCCCCGAATTCATGAATTTGTGCGGGCTCAACTATCTGCTGGGGCAAGATTCGCCATGATTATGATACAGATCTACTACCCGAAGTTAGACCTGACTCAAATTGTCACCAAGTGTCTGGCCAAGCAGGCGAGGCGGAAGAGAAACATTGATAAAATCAACGACATTGTAACCCCTGTAGCAGAAGAGATGATGGACGAACTTCTTCGGATGGACGCAGAATTCTTTGTAAAAGGTAGCTATGCTACATAGAACTGGTGCTGCAAACAACGAAGGTGTAAACATAGATGATATACTAGGTAGCAACTGAAAGTTTTTTTTCCCTCCTTGTCGAATTTTTCTTGATGATGAGGTTGTGTGTATTGTAAATATAATCTATATTGCAAAGCCCCCGAGCCTTTAGCCGGTGCTCGAGCTATTTTTATGCCATGGCAAATTTACTATTTTGCGGGAGTTCATATATATTTTGTTACTGCGGGTTATGAGCCCCCAAGCCTATCGACGAAAAAGATGTATATCACCAATATCTTTTACTATATTGCAGCACCGCGAGCCCGCCTCATTAAAAACCTTTCAGCCCCACTCGGTGCGCTGGAAGGAAAAGAGTGCGTCTGAAAACTCGCGGGCTCACGTCTGAAAACTCTTGTCCTTTATCCTGTATGCTCCTCCTTCGATTACTTCTGTGACGATGTAAGGACCAAGCCACGGCGGCTCGAGTTTTTCATGGCTTTTTTGTCTGAGCCGAAGAACTAAGTCCCCTACCTGAAAGGATCTTGGCCGCAATCGTCGACTGTGGTAGTTTTTCAGGTCTTGCTGGTACTTAGTGACCCGTGATAACACTTCGTCTCGAGCTTCATCAAGTGCATCAACATCATCCTCCAGTGCTTTTCTTGAAGCTTCTTCATCATATTCCGTTACTCTCGGAGAATCATGCTCTATTTCTATTGGCAGGACTGCCTCAGCTCCATGGACCAGAAAAAACGGTGTTTCCTGTGTCGTTGTATTTGGCGTTGTTCGAATACTCCATAACACAGTGGGCAACTCCTCTGGCCAAGTGTGTCGAGCTTTTTCCAATGGTGCTAGCAGGCGCTTCTTGATACCATTGCAGATGATACCATTGGCTTTCTCGACCTGACCATTGGTCTGCGGATGCGCAACTGATGCAAAGTGTAGTTTGATGCCTACCTCTGCACAATATGCCTTGAATTCCTTGGATTTGAAATTGCTACCATTGTCTATGACGATGCTATGAGGTACTCCAAACCGAAAAACGATACTTTTCACGAACTTGATTGCAGATGCTCCATCTGGTGAATTTATCGGCTTTGCTTCTATCCACTTCTTGAATTTGTCAACAGCGACGAGCATGTACTCGTATCCTCCTGGCGAAGCTTTGTGTAATTTCCCCACCATATGGAGACCCCACTGAGAAAAGGGCCAAGACAATGGTATTGGCATCAATTCTGCTGCCGGAGAGTGAGGTTTTGCGGCAAATCTCTGGCACGCGTCGCAAGTACGAACTATTTCTTTCGCATCCTCGATTGCTGTCAACCAATAAAATTCTGCTCTGAAAACCTTGGCTGCTATAGCTCGGCTGCTTGCATGGTGACCACATATTCCTTCGTGTACATCCTTCAGAATTAACCTTCCTTCTTCGGGTGTGACGCACCTTTGTAACACTCCCGAAATACTTCGTTTGTACAGCTCCCCTTTGACCACAGTAAAGGCTTTAGAACGTCTGATAACTCGCCTTGCTTCAACTGGATCGTCGGGTATTTCTTTTCTTAGGATGTATGATATGTATGCTTGCATCCATGGAATTTGTACCATCATTACTAAGTCCGGTTCCTCTTCTTCTTCCAGTGCTGCTTTTGTAGCCCCCGAGGGTTTCTCATCCTTCTCCTTCTTCTTTGGTTTCTTCGGCTTTGTAGATCTCTCTGCTATCTCCTCCCAGAACACGCCTGGTGAATCGCGAGACACTGTGACCCAATGTTTGCAAGAACATCGGTTTCATCATTGCTTAGCCTGCTGATGTGATTTACTTCGCATCCATCAAACAGCTTCTCCAGCTCGTTATACACTTCCTTGTATGTTATCATACTATCATTGACTGCATCACATTGATTCATGACCTGCTGAGCCACCAATTGTGAGTCGCCAAATTTTTTTAATCGAGTTGCGCCACAAGCCTTTGCCATCTTCATCCCGTGTATGAGAGCTTTGTATTCTGCCTCATTGTTAGACGCGTTTGGAAACGTCATCCGTGAGACATATTTTAATTTATCGCCTTCAGGTGATATTAGTATGACGCCTGCTCCAGCTCCCTCTAATCTCTTGGACCCGTCGAAGTTCATAGTCCAGGTTCTCGATAAGTCCGGGGGTCCCGTATTTTGTAACTACATCCACTCTGCGATGAAGTCTGGTAAAATTTGCAACTTTATTGCTTTTCTTTTTTCGTACGTGATGTCCCGAGGGGAAAGCTCTATTCCCCACAGGGAGACACGACCCGTAGCTTCTGGATTGTTTAATATATTGGATAAAGGCGCCTCATTGACCACTATTATCGGATGCGCTGAAAAATAGTGCCGCAGTTTTCTTGCGGTTGTAAACACTCCATATGCTAGCTTTTGGTACTGCGGATACCGCAGTTTTGAGGGAGATAAAACTTCACTGATGAAATATACTGGCCTCTGTACTCCATGGAGTTTTCCTTCTTCCTCACTTTCGACTACGAGGGCTGTTCTGACCACCTGAGGCATGGCTGCAATGTATAGCAAAAGGGGTTCTTTCTCCTTAGGCGCCACCAAAATTGGTGGTGTCGAGATTGTGCGCTTGAGACCTTCGAAAGCTCTGTCTGCCTCTTCATTCCATTGAAACTTCTCTCCTTGCTTGATCAAAGTGTAGAACGGCAACGCCTTTTCTCCTAGTCTGGCGACGAATCTGCTTAAAGCTGCGACTCGCCCGGTCAACTGTTGTATTTCTTTCAACTTTGTTGGCTTTCTCATTGTTACGATAGCTTGAATTTTCTCTGGATTGGCTTCGATTACTCTTGCTGAGACTAGGAACCCGAGAAGTTCTCCCGCAGGGACGCCGAAAGAGCACTTTGTCGGGTTCAGCTTGAGGCAGAACTTGTCAAGGTTGTCGAAAGTTTCTTTTAAATCCTCGATCAATGTTGACCCCTTCTTTGATGTTATAACGACATCGTCAATGTACACTTGTACGTTTTTTTCTAATCTGTGTTGCCAGACACTTCTACATCATCCGCTGATATGTTGCACCCGCGTTTTTCAAACCAAAAGGCATTGTTTTGTAGCAAAACACGCCATAAGGTGTTATGAACGCTGTCTTGACCTCGTCATCTTCTTTTAGTCTGATCTGGTTATAACCAGAATATGCATCCAAAAAGGAGAGACGTTCACATCCTGCCGTGGAGTCGATAATTTGATCGATCCTTGGGAGGGGAAAGTGATCCTTTGGACAGTGTTTATTGAGACACGTAAAGTCGACACACATGCGAAGGACTTTCGTGTTTTTCTTTGGGACCAGCACTGGGTTAGCTACCCACGTGGCCTCTGTATGTAACTCTTTGATAAAACCAGCTTCTCTGAGTCGATTAATCTCTGACAGCATGGCTTTGCGGTTTGGTTCCGAAAAACGCCGCAAAGGTTGCTTAATTGGTCTCGCTATTGGATCCAAGTTTAGGTGGTGCTCGGCAAGTTCCCGGGTACTCCTGGCATGTCAGCTGGACACCATGCGAAGATTTTCCAGTGCTCACGGAGGAACTCGACGAGCGCGCTTTCCTATGCGAGGTCCATGTCTGTTGCAATGGACGTCGTTTTCTTTGGATCTGTCGGGTGAATCTGCACCTCCTTCGAATCCTTGGTAGTGTTGAAGGTTGGCTCCCTAAGTGGCCTTCCTGCATCTGGTAACACATCATAACAGTTGTTAGCCTTGACGCCATATATTCCGCCTGCATCCCGAAAGTCTCTGACAGTCGATGAAAATCGTTGTCGCATTTATCAGCTAATGCGAAACTGCCTTTGACTGTAATTGGTCCCTTAGGTCCTGGTAACCTCCACAACAGGTACGTGTAGTGTGGTACCGCCATAAACCTGGCATATGCTGGTCGTCCCAACAAAGCGTGATATTGCGACGGGAAATCCACAACTTCGAACTCCAGCCTTTCTATCCTATAATTTTCTCGGGTTCCAAACTGAACGTCGAGATTGATCTTTCCCAGCGGATAACTTGGCTTCTCTGGCGTGATTCCATGGAAACGTGTGTCAGTTGGTTTTAAGTTTGCCAAGGATATGTTCATCTTCCTTAGTGTATCTGCATACATAAGGTTTAGACTGCTGCCTCCATCTATGAATACTCGAGATACGTTGAATCCTACGATCACCGCTGGTAAGATAAGTGCTGACTGCCCTGGTCGAGGAACTTGCTGCGGGTGATCTGCTATTGTGAAGCCAATGTCCTGTCCCGACCAATTTAGGTACTCAATCGTTGGTGGAGGCATCTTCTCTGCCATGAACACTTGACGTGAGATTACTTTCTGAGCCCTATTAGACGGCCTAGCTTTCTGAATCATCGAGACCGCACCGTTGGAGTTAGGATCGACATATGGAGGTGGGTGTGGTGCTGCCGCTATTCTGAGCTGGTGCCGATTTTCGTCCGTAATTGCGGGAGGAGGTGGAAGGTGGATCTCACTCCTTGGCCCCTGGGGGTTTCTGTGCGTTGCTTGAGCATTAGCTTGCCCTGCAAATCTCAACATTGCTTGAAAATTTCGACAGTCCTTCTGCAGATGTCCTGACTATCTCTTCCCGTTACTGTCAAGATAAAAATGCATTTGACACGGTCCATTCATCATATCCTCGGGAGACACATATGGTCTCTGGAACCTTGGTCCACTATTCTGTCTATTGTTACGGGAATCATCTCTGTTGTCGCCTCGCTGCTCGCTACTCCTTTGATAATCATCTCGACTGTTTCCTCCAGTATTTCCTCGGAAACCAGCCGATATTTGGCCAGGAGCGTCATAACTCGAAAACTGCCGAGAGAATCGTCGTCTATTTTGGAAGTTTCGACTGCGGTCCTCCTCTGGTGACCTATGTCGCTTATTGTGAACATCATCTTCTCCATCCGCCCATCTGTTTGCTATCTCCATTAATGCTGATACTGTCCTTGGGTTTGTTCTCCCCAAGTCTTCGACAAAATCTCCTCGTCGGATTCCTACCACGAACACATCTATTGCCCTCTCGTCAGATATGTTCTCTGCCGAGTTTTTAATGATGTTCCACCTCTGGATGTACTTTCTCATTGATTCATCATGCTTTTGTCTACACGACCTCAACTCTTCTAGAGATGCTGGTTTTTTACAAGTAGATCGGAAATTTTTGACGAATACATCCTCAAAACTGTCCCAGCTGTCGATGGAACGTAGAGGAAGCTTCTTTATCCAAGATCGTACGGCTCCACTCAGGTGTACTTGAATGCTCTGCATGGCTGTTGCTTTGGTTCCACCTATCAGCTTCACCGTCTCGAGATAATCAACTAGCCAATCCTCGGGATCTTGTAGGCCATCAAATTTTTTGAAATTATCGGGTAATTTAAACCCTGAAGGAACTCGAGTTTTTCGAACCCTCCTTGTAAAGCACGGTAACCCACACATATCCTCTTCATCTATTTCTGGTGAATGCCGATGTTCCCTTCTATCCTGTCGTGCTCTATCCACCCTAGCCTGAGTCGCTGTATCTCTGACCCCACTCGCTCTCGGGGGATCCTGCACTGCTACAGTAGGTCGTGGGCTATTTTGCCTTGCAGCTCCTTCGGGAGGTGTAGTTGCGAATGCTGCTCCCATGGCTCCACATCCTGCCATGGCCATGTTATACAACGCTTCTCTTGGATCTCCGGGAGGTGGCCTGGACGCTAAGATGAAAGCTTGCGTTGCCATGTATCCCGCTTCCGGTGTTTTGGGAATGATATTCCCCCTCGTGTCGATTGACATAAAAGACATGTCGAGGTTTTGAACTAAATTTTCTCTGTCTGCCTCAGGTATGTTTTGCAGCCGAGATCTTGCTCTGTTCCGAGCTTCTCTGTGACTATCTCCCGAAGTTCCTGAATGTCGGCTTAAATCCGCCCTTCGCCTACTTGACGCGGAAGCCGCCTCCCTTCTTCTATTCAGGGCAGCTGTCTGTTTTTCTAATTCTCTGCTAACACGAGCAAGTCTGTATTGGTAAGCTTGCAATTCTTCTGCAGTACAGTTGTGGTCATTGGTTCTGTACCATCCATGGCTCTTGCGGCTCTATCCCACGCTTCTTGTGGGAGTTGAACCCTTAGACGCGGTGTAGGCCCAACATACTTAGTGCCTAAACCTCGCCTGAGATCAGCGGGATCGACATATGGGTTTCCCGCATTGTCGAAAGCCTCTGATGTCTCCGGCTCTGATCGGCTTGGTTCTCCAATTGCATAGATCTGATGATATTTTGGATTCTGAACTTTGTCGGGTTTGGTGACACCATCATAGAGATTGGTGAAGACCTCTCCAACAATAGTGGATTTATCGATGAAGTTGAAGCTGTCGATGTTGCTCGAGTCATCGCTTATATCGGAGTCCGCAGATAACTCGAAAGACATGTCGCTGAAGATCTTGGCGAGTTTTTCACTTGCCCTTGTGCTGATGAAGCGTGGCGATGAAATGTCCTCGTCGCCTGACTCGGTTGACGATGTTGAATCCGAAAAATCGGGATCGACCGCCGATAATCCCGACGAGATCGGAATTTCGAGACGATATGATCCTTCCTTCTCGACGCGGAAGTGGAACTTTCCGAACGTCATCTCCATGGGCTCCTCCAGATACGCATATGCATCCAAACGGGAGGGCGCGTGAGGAACAAAATCGACTAGACCAGTTTCGATATGTTTACCTCTGTCCATCGCGTTGCTTGTAGTTGACGAAGTCGACGATCTTGAACGTGCCATCGAGATCAGCTCCTTGTTGCCTCTAATTCCCACAAACGGCACCAATTGACAAGAGATTAACTTATCAATGCCTACGTATTGTAGACTAGGGTTTTAGTCGGAAGTAGAGGGCAAGTAGATCTCGAAGGTTTCAGCCGCAAAGTACTCGACGATTATGAAAACTAGGGTTGCGTGAAACAATGAATCGATCCTCTCTTTGTCCCTCGACTCCCCCTTATATAGGAGGCGGAGCCAAGGGATTTGTAATACACAAGTTACAGAGTCCGGGAGGGTTTCTAACCCGTTTCGTAAAATTACAAGTCTATATATCCTAATACAACTCTAACTTTCCTTAATACAACTTGGGCTCCTACACTTCATATTCTTCGACTCGTGGGCCTTCGGTAAACCCCGGGTACCATCTTTGGTAGGCCCATTGGGGATGCCTATGTCACCAACCGCGACTAAAGGGTCTTTCCACGCGGGAACGAAATTTCCGGCGAAAATAACTTTAGTCGCGGTTGGTGAGACCAACCGGGACTAAAGGGTACCCTTTAGTCGCGGTTGATCTCACCAACCGCGACTAAAGGTGGGGGGCTATAAATACGCGCGCGGCGCCTGAGCGGTTCAGTTCTCTTCTTCCTCGCTCTCGACGCCCGCGCGCTCCCTTCGCCTGCCATCGATCGTCGACGCCGCCAACGACGCCGCCGCCCGCCGCCTCGCCGTCTCTCGACTCGCCGTACGTCCCTCGCCGCGCCGCCGCCTCGCTCGCCAAAACCGTATCGATCTGAGGCCGCGCCGCCACCTCTCGCCGTTTCCCCGGTCGCCGGCTGCTCACGCGCCGCGCGCGTGCGGAAGCGCCTCGCCTACCCCAACGACCGCCGCCGCAGCGCCGCCGCCGCCACACGCGCCGTGCCGGGAAGGACGTCAGAGAGACCGGGGCGGCCGCCGGCCGGCCACCGCACGCGCGGGAGATCAGGCTGGGCGGCGCGCGCCAGTACAGAGAATAGATTAGGGGAGAGGAGGAAGGAGAGAGAGGGGAGGGAAGGGCCCCGGCCGGTTTTTTTATTATTATTTTTTGTGTTTTTTTGTCTTTTTAATTTTAACTACTTAACCAAAACATAATAATTTGGAATGTTAAGTAAAAAAAATATTGGAATGTTAAGAAAAAAATAACTTAATTGGCATGTTTGGAATTTGGAATATTGGCATGTTAAGTAAAATAATAATTACAAAGTTTGGAATTTGGAATATCGGCACCGACCCCGCATGTATACGGAGGGGGCGGCGAGGCCTCGCCGCCCCCACCGTTTACGCGCGGGTTTTTTTGTTTTTTTACGAGAGAGAGGATCGGCACCGCCACCGCCCTTTCGCCACCGCCACCGCCCTTTCACCACCGCCTCCCTTTCGCCACCGCCACCGCGCCCTTCTTTACTTAATATAATTAGTGTTTACTACATGTTTTCAGGACTGACATGGCGGACGATAGAGCCGACACGATTAGGGAAAACTATAATGCGGAAGCTGAGGCACATCTTTTCGGCATCATAAACGGCGACATTCTTTATGTGCCGGCCGTAGAAGATGAAGAAGAGGATGTCTCTTCTTATCTAAACCTTGACGGTGAAGGCGAAGGTCGTCAACAAGGTGATGGCGAAGGAACAGACACTGTCGATGGAGGTCAACCGTCGACAAACGACGACGGAGATAAGCAATTAGCAACCACCTCCGGCGAGGTATATATATATACATTGAGCCTCTGGTGAAACAAATTACCGATTTGAATAAATATGTGTATTAACACGACTCTCTTTCTTATTTTAGCCCTCGGACGGATCGTCGAAAACATCTTTGAAAACAAAGCGTGGCAAAACCAAGACGCTGAAACAAGGAGTAACATATAACATCGATGTTATCAGTGCAACCGGCAGGCCGCTGGAGCCCGAAGCGACGTATACCAAGTTCATCAACCAATGCGGAGTCGTTGTTAGAGACAGCATCCCGATCACCGTCCAGGAATGGCATGAGCCAGTGAAGGCACGTGTTGGTTCCACTTTCGTCAGCAAGAGATCGAAAAAGGAATGCTGGAGAAAGCTTCTGGAGCATTTCATTCTACCTCCGGAATACAACAAAAAACATGAATTCGGTAACGAGAATCCGGAGGGACGAAAGAGGAGGTGGCTAGTCAAAGAGTTCGCTCTTCAGAAGATGGCCGAAGCATTCCGGAACTACAAGAAAAATTTAGCGGCTAAATATGTCGAGCAGGGGAAGACTCCGGATTTCAACGGATAGTATGAGAAGCTGAAAGATGATTGGCCCGAATTTGTGAGGCAAAAGAAATCAGAGAAATTCAAGGCCATATCGGAAAAAAATAAGGCAAATGCGGCTAAGAAAGTGTACAATCATATTATGGGGCCAGGAGGATACCGCCTTTCGGAGCCTAAGTGGCAGAAGATGGAGGATGACCTGAGGGCGCGAGGAATCCCTCTAGGTACAGAGGGATGGGACCCAAGGGCCAAAAGCTTGTGGTACGGGCAAGGGGGAATGCTAGACCCGGTGACAGGGGAGTGTGTTCACCGACAGACAATGTTTAAACCCACCCAAGCCCTTATTGACGCAATGAGGGATGCTCAAGAGGGGAAGATCAAGTTCAACAGAGAGAATGACGCGCTGACAAAAGCCCTCGGGAATCCTGAACACGGAGGACGTGTACGAGGCATGGGGGCCATTCCGTGGAAAGTAGGGTTTTCCCAGGAAAATGACCCCTACAGCTACGTAGCCGTAAGAGAAAGGCGGATCGGGATGCAGATATTGTGGCGCGGTTGGCATCGGAATTCGATGAGATGAAGAAAACCCCGAATGTACTAGTACAAGAAAGATCGGCAGCTGGGACGCATGAAGATCATCCAACGGATATCGGAAGCCAGCGAGCGGAGAAGCAGCCGTGGCTTCCACGGAGGCCCCGCCGGCTGGTGCTAATGCACCGACGATCGATATTACTGCACCGGAGCCTCCTCGCTGCCCCGTGGACGATGTAAAGGAGATGAAAGAATGTCATCTGCATTATCCAATGGGGAACATTTCCATGAAGGTAGCCATCGGCAGTGCTTTACCATGTTTACCTGGAGCACTCCACCACAACAACCCCATTCAAGATGGTTATGCTCGTGTCACGGTGGAGGACATAGTCCAAGGGTTTGAGGACCTGCAGATTGACATTGCTACACCCGAAGGGGAGAGAAGACTTGGAGATGTCAAGCGCCAGTTCATTCTATGGCAAAAGAAGTACATAGTGTTTTCAGGCGAGGCGCCAAGGCTAACAAGTCCACCCCCCTCCGGTGGTGGTGGTGGTGGTGGTGGTGGTGGTGGTGGTGGTGGTTCACCTACACCTCCTTCACGTCAGCCGACGCCGCCCCCCAATCCACCTCCGGCGGGTAAGCAGACGCCGCCCCCCAGTCCGCCTCGGGCGGGTAAGCAGATGCCGCCCCCCAATCCACCTCCGGCGAAGAAGCAGAAGCAGTCCTGGACTATTAACCCGAACCCTTATGTACCTAAAACCACAAAGGTACCGGAGCCATCACTGAAGCCTCTCCCCACAAGGCCTTGGGAATGTAGTGCCGAGGAAGTCGAAGCGGCCGCGGCTGCTCAGCATGAAAAATAGAAGGCGGATGTGAAGGCGAAAAGAGAGCCTGAGCCCAAGCCAGTATTTTCTGAGAAGGAAAAGAAGTGGGCTAAGTCATTTTTGAGCACACCGTCCCAAGCCGAGAAGAATATGCTTGACGACTATGCACGTGAACTTCGTAGGCAAGCACTCATGTTGAAAGAGAAGAAAGACTTGGCGGAGAAGCAGGAGAAGAAAGCCTTGGAGGAGGCTGAGAAAGAATTGGAAAGTAAAAAAAGCGGGAAACAATTTGCCCAGCTCGGGGAACAAAGTAAACAATCGACCCCCCGCTCATAGTGAAAACCGCCGGTCCGGATGCTGAACTAATGGACCCCACAATCATAGCAGCTGCGACAGCACATGGAATGACTGTAACGGGTGCCAGAGAACAAGCGGCCCAGATCGGTATGACTCTTCGTGCAGTGTTAGGCCTTGAGGAGGCGCCAATAAGTGAGGTAGCAATTACATATATACCGAGTGGGCCTCTCGTCGAGCCTGCGCAGGAAGAGGGTCTACCTCCACAAATGAAAAATCTGCTACGTTGGTACAAGGGTTACATAAAAACTAACGCCGGCAAAGAATATATTTATGCGGAAGTTAGATATGAGCATCACTTCAAACATTACTATGTAACAATTCATATGAGTGAATTGTTCCAGCTGTTCAATCTGCGCGAGCTCGACAAATCTATCATCAGTTGCTACGTTCTGTAAGTGATTTATTTCTACCTCATCTCGTTCATTGCCTGCACTATATATATATATATGCAAAATAGTGGGCTACCATGGTGGCTAGCTATGCATACCCTAGCAGCCGTCCGATATCCTCTATAGTACATTTAATCTTCATGCGGGAGCACACTCTCCAAACAGAACTCAATAACACCGTCTAGCTGACACCATATCGAAAGCACGGCTTTCAAAAATTGAATCCTCAACAAATTCTACAATACACTCTCCATTGCAGTTTCAGTTGCAGTTCCGTTGAAACGCCAAACGTACTGCCCAATGGAGTACAGTTTCAGTTGCAATTTGCATCGATTAGCACAACAACCAAACCAATCGTACCAACCAAAATACCAATCCACATGTCATGCATTCAGATTTCCATTCCGATCGGCGTGTGGCATCTATCCTTGTTTTCACGCGCTATTATATGATTCTGGAGGCCAGTTTTAGACAAATACAGCTCCGTCTAGTAAGTACTATACTATTTGGCAATAAACTTCTTTTTTCTCAGAATTTTGAGACTCTTTGGAAGTTAACCTCACGGTGACACGTGTTGTTTCAGATAGTTTGTTAACTACTGATTTTCTACTGTGTAGCATTTGGCACTCTGTAGCGTTTTAGGGGAAAGTTTGATTTCTATGGTGCTTCAGCGGGATGGCTGCTTGGTGTTTCCTCAATGTGTGGCCATAGCCATAATTTGGTTGGGACAGTAGTGGGCACGATTTGCACAACTTGTCGGTACTGTCCACACACACCGCTTTGATTGGTTAACCTTTCCGCGTGTCCTTCTCCCGAACTTGACCGAAACCAGTCTGGCCTCTTTCTTCTCCTATTTTCTTCCGTGGTGTCAGGCGCAGCCTCCCGAGTCCCCACCGACGAGCTTCTCCGGCGAGCCATCGTGATCTGCCCCGGCGAGCCTACTGTGCCCCCTCCCCCCTCCCCTCCACCTCACTTCGTTGTCCTGCGCCTCCTCCACCACATGAACCGTCAAGCCCCAGAGGGCGGCGCACCCGGAGGGCTGCTGCTGCCGCTCCAGGTAGGGCTGCCGCCGCCACGGCCCGGTCGCGGGGCACAGTCAACGTCTGGGCGAAACTCGGGAGATCGGATTCTTCAAGATTGGGGCACACTGTAACAGTAGGTCGAGCGGCGGCGGCGGATATCCGGAGGGTGGAGATGGGATGCGCTGTTGGGAAGGAGGAGGCGGAGGCCGAAGCGGAAGGCCGTCTCCTGGAAGGTCCTCTTCCACCATCCTCCGGTGCGGCGCCATCAAGGCTGTCCTCGACAAGAATGAGCTCGACAAGGGTAGCTATTCCTCGGACTGTCGTCGAGGCCCTCCATGAGTATATCGCCGCACTCTAATGCAAATCCGCCTCAAGGTATGTCCCGAAGACCACCCGGACCAGAGCCGGAGCGATCATTCCAACAAGTTACTCAGTCCTCCTATGTTATTTCTCCGCCTGCTTGATGTTTGTTTATTTTCCCTATACTGATATGTTGATGTTACTTGGTCCGAGCGATGTACCTCGGGGTCAAGTCGGCAAGTGACATAGGCATCCCAAATGGGCTTGCCGAAGATAGTACCCGGGGTTTACTGAAGGCCCACTACCCGAAGAATAAGAAGATTCGGGAGTCCAAGATATATTAAGGAAAGTTAGAGTTGTAATAGGAAGTGCTATTTGTAATCTGGCGGGATAAGTTAGAAACCGTCCCGGACTCTGTAACTTGTACAAAACGAAACCCTCGGCTCCGCCTCCTATATAAAGGGGGAGTCGAGGGACGAAGAGATCATCGAATCATTGTCTACAAACCCTAATTTTCATAATCGTCGAGTACTTTTCGGCTGAAACCTTCGAGATCTACTTGCCCTCTACTTCTAACTAAACCCTAGCCTACAATTCATAGGCATTGACAAGTTGATACCTTGTCAATTGGCGCCGTCTGTGGGAATTAGAGGCGTAAGGATCCGATCTCGATGGCACGTTCAAGATCTTCGACATCGTCAACCGCAAGCAACGCAATGGATCGAGGTAAACGGATCGCTCGCTGGTCCCGTCGATTTTGTTCCTCACCCACCCTCCCGTTTGGATGCATATGCGTATCCGGCGGAGCCCATGGAGATGACGTTCGGAAGGTTTCACTTTCGCGTCGAGAAGGAAGGATCGTATCGTGTCGAAATTCCGATTTCGTCGGGATCGTCGGCGGTCGATTCCGATTTTTCAAGCTATACATCGTCAACCGAGTCAGTAGAAGAAGAAACTTCGACAACACGTTACGTCAGCACCAGAACAAGAGAGAAACTCGCCAAGATCTTCAGCGACATGTCGTTTGAGTCATCTGCGGACTCATATATAAGCGATGGCTCAAGCGATGGCGACGCATTACGACTTCATCGACAAATCTGTCACAGTGGGCAAGGTCTTCATCAATCTCAACGATGATGTCACCAAACCCAACGCAGATCTGAGTACAAAATATCATCAGATTTATGCCATTGAGGATCAAGAGGAAACATCAGAGGCCTTCGACGATTTGGGCAATCCCTATGTCGATCCCTCAGATCTAAGGAGAGGTATGGGCACTAAATATATCGGGCCCACACCACGCATCAGAGTTCAACTTCCACAAACAGCCTGGGATAGAGCTGCAAAAGCTTTAGATGGTTCGGAGCCAATGACGACAATCAGCTATGATCCAAGAACCGCAAGCTTATCAATATAGGCTCGCACGAGCTGCCGTAGAATTGGAAAAACAGACAACCTGAGTTGAACAGGAGAAAGGAGGCAGCTTCTGCATCCAGCAGGAGAAGGGCAGATCTAAGTCAACAATCTAGAACTTCGGGTGATAGCCACAGGGAGGCTCGGAACAGAGGAAGATCAAGGTTACAACACATACCCGAAGCGGAAAGAGAGCACTTGGTTCAAAACCTCGACATGTCCTTTATGTCGATAGATACAAGAGGAAACATTATCCCTAAAACACCAGAAGCTGGGTATATGGCGACACAGGCTTTCATCCTCGCATCTAAACCACCTCCAGGTGATCCAAGGGAAACACTATACAATATGGCGATAGCAGGGGTTGGAGCTATGGGGACAGCGTTTGTATCAACGCCTCCCGAAGGAGCGGCAAGGCAAAATAGTCCACGACCTGCAGCAACAACGGCGGCAGCCCCTGAAGGACCAAGCGGAGCAAGAGACACAAGAAGCACAAGCAAGGGTCGATAGAGCGCGGCAAAGCAGAAGGGATCATCGGCAATCTCCGGAGCTTAACGACGAAGATATGTGCGGCTTACCATGCTTCACGAGGAGAGTCCGAAAAACTCGAGTCCCTTCAGGATTCAAGTTACCCGACAACTTCAAGAAGTTTGACGGCCTTCAAGATCCAGAGGATTGGCTAGTTGATTATCTCGAGACAGTGAAGCTCACAGGAGGAACCAGGGCAACAGCTATGCAAAGCATCCAGGTGCATTTGAGTGGAGCCGCACGATCTTGGATAAAGAAACTCACTCCGGGATCTATCGACAGCTAGGAAAGTTTTGAGGACGTATTCATCAAGAACTTCAGATCCACGTGCAAAAAACCTGCGTCGTTAGAAGAGTTAAGAGCATGTCGACAAAAGCCAGATGAGCCAATGAGAAAGTACATCCAAAGGTGGAACATCATCAAAAACTCTGCGAGAAAATATATCCGACGAGAGAGCAATAGATGCGTTTGTCGCAGGAATCGGCGTGGAGATTTTGTCGAGGACTTGGGAAGGACCAATCCAAAGACAAGTATCCGCGTTAATGGAGATAGCAAACGAGATGGGCAGATGGAGAAGATGCTGTCCACAACAAACGACACAGTCGCCGCGAGGAGGACCGTGGTCGAAATTACCAACCGAGGCGACGATTTCCTCGGCAGCATTCGAACTATGACGCCCCAGGGCAAATTTCGACAGGTTTTCGGGCAAACACAGGAGGAAACAATAGAGATGATTATCGCAGAAGCAATGGAGCAGCGAGGCGATAACAGGGACGACTCTTGCAACAAGCAAAATAGCGGGCCTAGGTTCCCAAGGCCTTTCGTGTCCCCCGAAGAAATGATGAACGGACCGTGCCAGATGCATTTTTTCCTCGACAACGAACGGAAAAGACGAGTCGGGGCACTCGCGAAAAGACTGTCGAAATTTTCAGGCAATGTTTAGATATGCAGAGAACGCTAACGCTCGAGCAGCACAGAGAAATCCTCGGGAGCCCAGGAGCGAGATTCACCTGCCACCACCTCCCGCGATTACAGACGACAATCGGCATCAGCTCAGAATAGCGGCAGCACCTCCACCACCACCTTATGTCGATCCTAACTCAAATGGAGCGGTGTCGATGATTCGAAGGGAAGGCCGTCCAATAGAGCTCAGAAAGTAATCTCACGACAGTGTTTATGGCAGAGAAAATGCCTCCACCAACAAGTTGAGTATCTTAATTGGTCGAGACAAGACATTGGCTTCACCATAGCGCATCATCCGCAAGCAAGTTCCTCGACCAGTGGCGGCCAGCACTTATTCTCGCGGCAGTTATTGCGGGATTTGATGTTTCTCGAGTGTTCATAGATGGCGGCAGCAGCTTAAACCTTATGTATGCGGATACATTGAGGAAGATGAACATATCCTTAGCAAACTTGAAGCCAACGGACACAAGGTTCCACGGCATCACACCGGAGAAACCAAGTTATCCATTGGGGAAGATCAATCTCGACGTTCGCTTTGGAACTCGAGAAAATTATAGAATCGAGAAGTTGGAATTTGAAGTCGTGGATTTTCCATCGCAATACCACGCTTTGTTGGGACGACCAAGCATATGCTAGATTTATGGCAGTACCACACTATACATACCGTTGTGGAGATTGCCCGGACCAAAGGGACCAATCACGGTTAAAGGAAGCTTCGCCTTAGCCGATAAGTGCGACAAGGATTTTCATCGGTTATCGTAAACTTTCGGGATGCAAGCTGAGTATTTGGCGTCAAAAAGTATGACCGATTATGACGTATTGCCGGACGTTGGAAGGCCAAATAAAGAATCAACTTTCAATACCGAGAAAAATTCTAAGGAGGTGCGGATTCACCCGACAGACCCGAAAAAGACGACATCTATCGCAAACGACATGGATATCGCATAGGAAAGCGCGCTCGTCGAGTTCCTCCGTGAGAACTCGGAAAATCTTCGCATGGTGTCCAGCCTGACATGCCAGGAGTACCCATGGAACTTGCCGAGCACCACCTAAACTTGGATCCATTAGCGAGACCAATCAAACAACCTTTGCGGCGTTTTTCGGAACCAAACCGCAAAGCTATGCTGTCAGAAATCAATCGACTCAAAGATGCTGGTTTTATCAAAGAGATATCTACAGAAGCCACGTGGGTAGCTAACCCAGTGATGGTGCCGAAGAAACACACGACAGTCCTTCGCATGTGCGTCGACTTTACGTGTCTCAATAAACATTGTCCTAAGGATCACTTTCCCCTCCCAAGGATCGATCAAATCATCGACTCCACGGCAGGATGCGAACGTCTTTCCTTCCTGGATGCATACTCTGGTTATAACCAGATCAGATTGAAAGAAGACGACGAAGCCAAAACAGCGTTCATCACACCGTATGGCGTATTTTGTTATAAAACAATGCCCTTCGGGTTGAAAAACGCGGGAGCAACATATCAACGGATGATGCAGAAGTGCTTGGCAACACAGATTGGGAAAAATGTGCAAGTATACATCGACGACGTTGTCATCACATCAAAAAAGGGGGCAACATTAATTGAGGACTTGAAGGAAACCTTCGACAACCTCGACAAATTCTGCCTCAAGCTCAACCCGACGAAATGCTCTTTCGGCGTCCCAGCAGGAGAACTTCTTGGGTTCTTAGTTTCAGCAAGAGGGATTGAAGCAAATCCCGACAAAATACAAGCCATCGTAACGATGAGGAAGCCAACCAAGTTAAAAGAAATACAGCAATTAACTGGGCGAGTCGCAGCTTTGAGCAGATTCGTCGCCAGGTTGGGAGAAAAAGCACTACCGTTCTACGCCTTGATAAAACAAGGGGAGAAATTCCAGTGGAACGAAGAAGCCGATAGAGCTTTCGAGGATCTGAAACGCAAAATCTCGACACCACTAGTCCTGGTAGCGCCAAAGGAAAATGAACCTCTCCTGTTGTACATCGCAGCCACACCCCAAGTGGTTAGCACGGTGCTAGTTGTCGAAAGAGAAGAAGAAGGAAAACTCCATGGAGTGCAAAGGCCGGTATATTTCATTAGTGAAGTTTTATCGCCTTCCAAACAGCGGTACCCACAGTACCAGAAACTTGCATATGGAGTAATTACAACAGCAAGAAAATTGCGCCACTATTTTTCGGCACACCCGATCATAGTGGTCAATGAAGCTCCCTTGTCAAATATACTAAATAATCCAGAAGCTACGGGTCGTGTCTCCCTTTGGGGAATAGAACTTTTCCCTCGGGACATCACGTATGAAAAAAGAAAAGCAATCAAGTCGCAAGTTCCGCCGTACTTCATCGCAGAGTGGATGGAGCTGCAAAACACAGGACCCCCAGACTTATCAAGAACCTGGACCATGAATTTCGACGGGTCCAAGAGAGTAGAAGGAGCTGGCGCAGGAGTAGTACTGATATCACCTGAAGGCGACAAGTTGAAGTACATCCTTCGGATGACGTTCCCTAACGCATCTAACAATGAAGCAGAATACGAAGCCCTCATACACGGGATGAAGATGGCGAAGGCTTGCGGTGCAACTCGACTAAAAATCTTTGGCGACTCACAATTGGTGGCTCAGCAAGTTATGAACCAATGTGACGCAGTCAATGATAGCATGGTAGCATACAAGGAGGTGTATAATGAACTCGAGAAACTATTTGATGGATGCGAGGTAAATCACATCGATAGATTGAGCAACGATGAAGCTGACGTCCTCGCAAACATCGGGTCGCAATGCCTCCCAATCCCGCCAGGAGTATTTTGGGAAGAAATAGCGGAGAGATCTACAAAGCCAAAAAAGGTGCAGAAAAAAGCAAAAGAAGAGAAAACTTCGACACCGCTCACAGAAATCATGGAGGATGAAGAGGAACAAGGGCTTGTGATGATGGTACAGGTTCCTTGGATGCAAGCATATATATCATACATCCCGAGGAAAGAAATACCCAATGATCCAGTTGAGGCAAGGCGAATAATTCGACGCTCTAAAGCTTTCACGGTGATCAAAGGAGAATTGTACAAGCGAAGTATTTCAGGAGTCCTGCAAAGGTGTGTCACACCCGAAGAAGGAAGAATAATTCTGAAGGATGTACACGAAGGAATATGCGGTCACCACGCGAGCAGTCGAGCCATTGCAGCCAAGGTTTTTCGGGCAGGATTCTACTGGTTGACAGCGATCGAGGACGCCAAAGAAATAGTAAGGACTTGCGATGCGTGTCAAAGGTTTGCCGCAAAACCTCACTCTCCAGCAGCAGAACTAACACCAATACCATTGTCGTGGCCCTTTGCACAATGGGGACTCGATATGGTGGGCAAGTTACACAAATCATGGCCAGGAGGAAAGGAATACATGCTAGTAGTCGTCGACAAATTTACAAAGTGGATAGAAGCGAAGCCGATAAATTCACCGGACGGAGCATCCGCGAGAAAATTCATAAAAGACCTCGTCTTCAGATTTGGAGTGCCCCACAACATCGTCACGGACAATGGCAGTAACTTCACATCCCACGAATTCAAAGATTATTGCAAAGAAGTGGGTATCAAGTTGCACTTTGCGTCAGTTGCACATCCTCAAACCAATGGGCAAGTCGAGAAAGCCAATGGCATCATCTGCAATGGCATCAAGAAACGCCTGTTAGGACCACTGGAAAAAGCTCGACATACCTGGCCAGAAGAATTACCAAGTGTATTGTGGAGCATCCGAACAACACCAAATACAGTGACACAGGAGACCCCGTTTTTCCTGGTCCATGGAGCAGAGGCAGTACTACCAATAGAAATAGAGCACGACTCCCCCAGAGTCACAGAGTATAATGAAGAAACTTCCAAGATAGCATTGGAAGACGACGTAGACGCACTCGACGAAGCTCGAGACGAAGTATTATCAAGGGTAACCAAATATCAACAGGACTTGAAGAATTACCACAGTCGACGTTTGCGGCCAAGATCTTTTCAGGTGGGAGACCTAGTTCTTCGGCTCACGCAAAAAAGTCATGAAAAACTCGAGTCACCATGGCTTGGCCCTTACATTGTCACGGAAGTAATCGGAGGAGGAGCGTACAGGATAAAGGACAAGAAGACAGGGGTGGAGGAGCAAAATCCCTGGAACGTGGCGCAACTCAGGCGGTTCTACGCCTAGAGTTAAAAAATAGTCCTTGTAAAACTTCAATGTACTGAAACGCCCGCGAGTTTTCAGACGCACTCTTTTCCTTTTTCGGGGCACCGAGTGGGGCCGGGAAAGGTTTTTAATGAGGCGGGCTCGCGGTGCTGCAATATAATAAAGATAGTGTCAATATAGCTTTTTCCTCATCGACATGCTCAAAATCCCCAACCCGACGAATTTCAATATAGTTCCTCGAAAAAAGAAAAACCTTGCCTTGGTATTAAAATACCTCGTGAGTCAATAACAATACAAAATAGTACTCAACAAAGAAGCTCGGGGACTGATATTCGCCAAAACTACATATTGAATAAATGCCTTGGTTCAAAACCTCGCATTATACAAATACAGTGAATAGCCACCGAAAACACTCGGGGGCTAGACAAATATAGAAATGTGATGTTTGCTTCACAATATAATCACAATCATGATTTACAAAGAAGAATTATCTACCAAAGGAAAATAATTAGTCATGATTCAGTATATCATCAAGGGTAATTCTGTTTTCTTCAGGAGCAGCGCCAAGAAAATCAGCATAATGACCATCTGCAAAAAAATCGGCATCCATCCGAAGAAGGTCTTCAATCATTTCTTCAGCTATAGGCGAAACCTTCGTGTTAATACGATCGACACCAACTCTTCGGCGCCGTACCTTCTCGTGAACCTTCGCAACAACTTGGGTCAGGTCCAGCTTTGAGTGGCAGATATGAAGCATGATAAGGGCAAATCTGGCGCCAGCTACCAATTGAGCTCTGACAAAGTCATGGATCCTGCGGGCATCCTTAAATTTCTCCATTAACTCGGGAAGAGTTTTTGGTGGAACGTTCCGAGGAAACATGGAGTTATAAACCATAGACAGGGTCTTGGTACAGAAGTCAAGGAAGTCGCGAGTTTGAGAGGCGCGATCCTGAAATCTGACAATCTGGCGGGTCCTCTCTGGGGTAGCCCAAAACAGAGAACCATGATCAAGGGAAAGGTTAACAAGGAGGTTTGTCCTAGTATTTACCCTCTCTTCTTCGGCAACAACATCAGTAAAGGAACCTATTTAAATAAAGGAGCAGAAAACTTTAAGAGACGTAGAATGAAGACGGAAGATATTGAGGATGAAACAAGCATACCCGACATATCCGCACTGGCCTCATTCATTAACTCGAGCATGAAATTTTCTCGACCAGTCGACTTTTCAGCCTCGGAAGCAGCAATTTCCCTAGCAGCCACGGCCTCGCGAGCTTGCTGAAGTGCAATTTTTTCGGCTTCAGATAACTTACGAGACTTTTCCATCATCGCAAGTGTTTGCTTCTTCGCATACTGAAGTTGCTGCCGAAGTTCATCCAATTCTTGCGGCAAGGAATCTTGGACAGGTGTAGTATCAGCAAGAGCTCTCCTTGAGCGAGAAGAAGAAGGCGAAATATTGGAAGGAGCGGAAGATGGAGTATAGTTATCAAATACCAACTGAAATTTAATAAAACAAGACAATATTAATCAACAAGCAAAGATAGAGTTTTCATTAATCTTTCGGGATAGTTACAAAGACCTTACAGTGGAGCTAAAGAAGTACGTATCGCCAACTAACTACTTTGGCGACAAGAGCAAAAGAAACGAGAAAGAAAAAACAAGGAGGCATGCAACTAGACCTCCGGCCTCGATGAGTTAGGAGTCGAAGCTGGCTTGACCCCGAGATATGCCAAGATTTTCTTCGCGTTGGGCTTGGCTGCCTTAATCAGCGACCTCCATCTCGATTGCTCTATTTGATCGGTGTCGCCAACTTTCATCCAATCAACGAGCCTCGTTGACCGTCAGCAACCGAGGCAACAAGGTGCTCTCGACAGCAATCTTCATGTTTTCCTGACGCACCTTCAGTCCAAGGTCTTCTGATGAATTGAAGCTCTTGGCAAGGGCAAGGAAAGTCGGGGGTTCCTCTTTCTTCGGGAAGAAGTAGGGGAACAGCGACGACAATCCTGCACTAGCATTTGCCACGCCTTCACGAATTTCGGACCCATGAAGCTCCAGATAAGAAAGTGCGTCAAGGAGAGGGTCATTGTCGGGATTCTCCAGATCAAAATCTTGGTTTGTTTGAGCTGCCACAGGAAACAAAACATTAATCAAAAAACAAGAAACAAGAAGTCCACTAAAAAATAGAAGGGATCGATAATATTACTTGCAATACGTCGACTTTGTGATTTCAGACGCTTGAGGATCCCCTGCTCACGAGCAGCTTGTGCAGCTTTATGCTCGTTTAAAGCAGATTCAGCACCCTCAAGTCTTTTCTGCAGTTCCTCGACACTAGCAGCTTTTGCTCTGGCTTTATCAGCCTCGGATTTAGCTTCGCTAGCAACAAGTTCGGCTTTCTTGCGAGCCGCCTCACTTTGCTCCAGTTTTTGAGCAAGTGCGTCGGCACGTTTATTGGCCTCTGCAAGTTTCTCTGTCGAGATAAAAAAAAAAGAAGGAAAGATCAAAAAATTGCGACAAACAACAGGAGCAAAAGTCAGAAAGAACGGTAAGTATAAAGGTTGTTACCTTCAGTTCTGTTGGCATACTCACGGTACCCAATGAATTGAGCACCGATGCGAATAAGCTCTTTGATCATGGGCTGTTAAGAAAAGAAGGGGACAAAGAAAGAAAATTTCGGTATGAGGAAAATATAATGGCATACAGAAGCAAACAGAGGAAGTACATAGTGACAAGAGTATTGAGAACTTACATCATCCAAGAGAGGGTTAGAAGAGCTACTCAATTGGAGACTCGGTTCCGGAATCATTTCAGTCCTTGCTCTTTTTGGCGAAGGAACAAGGGGGCTTGAAGGAGGAGTAGACGCGCCGACGTTTTGTTGAGGAGGCGAGGATTCCTCTCCGTCAACTGGCGGTTCCGAAACAACTAGAGTATGTGACGTACTCGTTCGAGCAGCCACATCCAAAGTTGGTGTTTCTTCATCATCATCACTGTGGTAAAAGGGTGGCAGCATAAAAAGCAAGACAGACAAAAATTCTTCGAGTAGAAAAATAAAAAGAGAGACAGGGAACTCACGAACTGATGAGACTCTCGAGATATGGATCATAAGCTGCCTTTTGCGGTGAAGGAGCAGCTTCTTCGGGTTTGGAGGTCCCGGAATCTTCGACATCACTCCTTTTCCTTTTGTTCTTTGGAGAAACAGCAGGAGGAGGAGATTGTGCTGATGTAGTACCTTCAGAGGCAGCATCCTTTTCAATAGATCCCGCAGATTTTCGAGAATCTGCGGGTTCATTCACAAAAGAGAGGGCCTCCTGGTTGTCATCGGCAACAACGGCTCTTTCCTCGACATCTCCATCCTCAGGAAGAGGAGGAAGGGAAGCCATAGTAGGATGGTTCTGCAGAAAAATAGCGACAAAAGAAAAATTAGAGAGATATCAAATACAATGAGATGCAGGGAAAGTTCGGAACAAGATAAAAATTCGAGAAGACAAACTACCTCGGGGAGAGGATTGGCGGAGCTGTATGGTTCCACGCGGCAAGAGGAGGGAATAGGATCCCTCTTGCTCAGCGAGGAAATTCTTCGAATCAGCTTCTCCAAGTCCTTCACAGAAAGATCATTGGAGAGCCTATTGGCGTCATTTTTACCAGCATACGTCCAGAGGGGATTTTTGCGAGCCTGAAGAGGTTGCACTCTAATCCTAAGAAAGTAGGCAGTGATTTGAACACCAGACAGCTCTTTGCCTCGAGTATTTTGAAGCTGATGAATACGAGACATAAGTGCTTCTGTCGCCTTTTTCTCTTCTTCGGAAGCTTCAACATCCCAGGAGCGGTGGCGTTGAATTTTGGCACTTCCGTCGAAAGGGATTATGTTGTGTTCTACAGAATTGGCACTTTCTTCGTGTATGTAGAGCCACCTTTTGCGCCATCCTTGGACGGAGTCAGGAAATTTGACGTCGAAGTAATCAACGTCAGTTCGGACACAGATAACAACGCCGCCTATGTTATAGGTGGCGTTGTGGGAGCCATTGCGACGGAGGCAGAAAATGCGTTTCCACAGAGCCCAGCTTAGGAGGGATTCCAAGGAAGCATTTCGCACGACGCGTGATAAAAATAGAAATATGGAGGATGGAATTGGGGGTCACGCGGTGCAGTTGAATCCCATAAACAAAAAGAAGGCCGCGGAGGAAATCGTGAATTGGGGCAGAAAGGCCGCGGATGAGGTGATCAACGAAACTAACCCGGTACTCCATTGGAGGGTTTGGGTAGCTTTCTTCGCTGGGAAAGCGGATGGCGTCCTCTTTCTTCATCAGGCCAAGCCTCTTCAGCATGTTGATGTCTTGGTTGGAGATTTTAGATCTCTCCCACTCAAGATCTTCAGCGGCCATCTTGGACTCTGGAGTACTGTGGCGAGTGAGTCGCGTGCGCGGTGGCATCAACGGCACTGGAAAAGCAACGTTCGTGCGTGCGGAAGATTAAAGAGAGTTGGGCGCAGGGGAAGTTTTTGCAAAGAGGAACAGATGTGCGGCGCAAGCGAAGGAGTGAACCGAGGTTGAAGAAAGGTTTATATAGGAATCGGGCGAAGCAATGCACCGTTGGATGAAGAAATCGTGTGGTGAAAAAAGATCTTGTAGATAAAAGGATAAAAAGGTATTTTTACTGAGATGGAATAAAACAGGCGTTACCGTACGTGCGCCAGGAAAAGCGGAGGACGTGTGTCCCCCACTTGCACGACGTGTCAACGTGGTGGAAACAATGGACCTACAAGGCAGAAAAATCCCGACTATTAATAGAGATGAAGTGAATTTGACTAAGGGAAGCGTGCCGACAAGAAAAATAAAAGAAGATTGGCGACAGGAGAAGTTATTTGAATACTTCGGGAGCCTTTGGTCAAATACAAGTTTTTGCCCAAATGCTCGGGGGCTACTTTGATAAAAGTAAAATTTCGAGTATGGCAATGTAGAAATTGTGGGGGGCTACTCCCATCGGGAGCGCTGTTCGCGCACCCGAGAGATGAACAGAAAATTATATCGGGAAATAATGACAATATAGCGACAAGGTGGACTAAAATGTTGAGCCTACAACCAAGCACAAGTTCTTGGCTGTAGCCTCGGGGGCTACTCCCATCGGGAACGCTGTTCGCGTGCCCGATGAAATTAAAAAAGAAAAAAGATCGAAAAGCAAGAGAGTATATTTCGAGTTATAATTAACTCTACATATACTCCCATCGGGAGAGCAATATAAGTCATATTTGACTCGATAAAATGTGCCATTCCAACAACCGGAAAAGCACTCGACAATATATTCTCAGAACGCCAAAGTTGCGATCAATTTCTGAATGCCGCAAATTTGCGAAGGTAAGACCCCAGATCCGTTCTGCTGGGCGTGGCATCGCCGAAGACTGCGCTCTGCTACTTTTATCCGTATCAACAGATACGAAGAAAAATCCTAACGGACGCGTTAGGTACTCGATAAATTTGACTGGGACTCGGCAGAATGGTAAGACCTTAAGCGGCACTCGTCGAAGTTTGCACCAAGTATCCCGAGATCATGTCCAGGGACGTGATCTTGAAGTAGGTTTTTGCGGATTGCCACTAGAGCAGTTAACTAGTACCTGATCCGTCAGATGAACTAGCCCCAATTACCATTATCCCTGTACAATATAGAATTTTATATGAAGAAATATAAAAAAAGTTAAAGCTCTCGAATAAAAATAAACAGTGGAGATTTTCCCTGACTCTACGATTCAAGCAAAATCTCGGGGGCTACTGACATAGGCATCCCAAATGGGCTTGCCGAAGATAGTACCCGGGGTTTACTGAAGGCCCACTACCCGAAGAATAAGAAGATTCGGGAGTCCAAGATATATTAAGGAAAGTTAGAGTTGTAATAGGAAGTGCTATTTGTAATCTGGCGGGATAAGTTAGAAACCGTCCCGGACTCTGTAACTTGTACAAAACGAAACCCTCGGCTCCGCCTCCTATATAAAGGGGGAGTCGAGGGACGAAGAGATCATCGAATCATTGTCTACAAACCCTAATTTTCATAATCGTCGAGTACTTTTCGGCTGAAACCTTCGAGATCTACTTGCCCTCTACTTCTAACTAAACCCTAGCCTACAATTCATAGGCATTGACAAGTTGATACCTTGTCAGCAAGAGCGCCGTCTGCAGGAGTGGTGTATGTTTGGTAGACATACCGCCGGGGTTGAGGGGCTTCTGAAGGTGGTTGACTTGGAGGGAGAAAGGAGCAATGGTTTTGCGGCTTAAGTCGTGGCGAGCAGGGCTTGGAGGCGACGACCACGGGAGCCAGCCGCGTGGTGCTGCAATGTACGTTGTAGCCCCCTGAACTCTAACTCAGTTAGGATTTGTCAGAAGTGGATGCAGTTCAGCAGGGGTTTGGAGTCCCACAAGCAGGGTCTCGGAACGGTCCAAAGAGGATTGAGCAATGAGGACAGCCAAAAAGATATAGTAGGAGGCTATTCATAGAAGCTACTTTGCTAAATGGCATGTTTCATCTTACAATGATACTACTTTCCAGTGTGGTTGTGATACGGTGCATACGAGATACAACAGATTGTGCAACATGATTGCTACATTTGAGCCACTCAATCATGCAAACCAATTTTTTTCTTTTGAAATCTTAGCAATGTCTTAACTGTTTCAGGGGTGATGGCTTTGGGTATGTGTACTGCTGTAGTTATTGTGAAAATGGCAATAGAAAAAGCAAGAAAGAATTAGTAATAGGAAGATATCTCCCTTTATTTACTAATAATGTATATACGACATTTTTTAGGATTCTAATAAGTTCATTTCAAATTTAGTATCATGGATGGAGAGTTGATCTTGCAATTAGTCTGAATATGTGCATATTAATTTGCAATTTTTCAGAGAACAATAGACAGGGAAGATCCAATTGGAGGCAGTTACAAAGTTGCAATCACGAGGAAGGTTAAGGTATCTTTTTCCTTGCTAGATAAATGGTTGGCTCTGCATTTAATTAGGAAGTTGATTGAGTAAAGCTGTGCCTCGAATTCAGAAGTTAAGATGAATAGAAGGTGTAGTTTTAGCATTCTCATAGTATTCTGCGTAGATATAGTTTTGGTTCATGTGAACTGCTGGAGTTCAGCCAATGGACTCTACATACATTTTATGTGCAGTGGTTCTTATACAAATGTTCAGAGGTGACAAAAATATAGAGGGCTATCCATCTTTAGAAGAAAAAAAACATCTTTTTGAGACATAGATGGATTGATTCCGTATGCATGTATATTTTACCGGGATGTTCTTATTTTGATTACTAATTCAATGCATCTCCATCTCTGATATGTGTTGAGTAACGACCTGACAGCCCGCATACGGATTTTATCATTAATGATTGTAAGAATATTGGCTAATTCTAATCGCTTGAGTTTATAATCATATATGAGTCCCTGTTAAACAAATATCTGCACTAAGTGCCATTTTTGAACTCTCCTACTGCATCCATGTGATGGCCGGAAGTCGATCCATTGTCCTGAATGTTAGCTTATTCCTTAATGGTCATACACCAAAATTCTCCGATTTGGTTATTTTAGCTTCCTTTGTCAACAATAAGGTTATTTTATCTTTCTCAATTGTGATCAGACCTTTGTAATACATGGGACTGTGCAATTTTCCAACATATATATTTTCTCTTTGTACCCATTGAATACGAGAGAATTACTTTCTGGAGGGTTTATTCCAAATTGATTGATAAAATTTTCACATTAAGAACTCATTGACCTATTTTTCTGAACATTAAATCGTTATCATCTTTCCACTGAAGTTTTGAGGCTTATAGATATTTCTCTTGCAGGTTTGTCTTATTCATTCTTAAATTTCAGTTGAAGATTTTTCATCAACATCTCAGTCCGGCCTTAGTCACATGAACAAAATCATTGTTATTAGTTTTTGTTCTTACTAAACGCAGCTTGGGATCTGCTCAAACAGATTGGTCAGTATATTATATAAAGGCACAAGTTGTTCTGAGTCTAATTCTTCATACCAATAGTGCAGAAATATCTGCTAAGAAATAATTCCTAGGAAGAGCTACAGAAATAGCTATGTGAGAGAACGATGGGTATTTACTGCTCCCTATCAATCCATTATACATCATATAAAGATTGCTATGTTAAATAACCTGATTACATGTCCTTACTGCAACAGAACAGGGATGTATTACTGCAAATATTAACTAACTTCTTCATGATTTAGAGTATTCTATATAACTAAAAATAGTATGAGTTCTTTACCACTACAATATCCTGCAGATGAGCTCTTGATTATTCTGCCAAATCTCTCAGGAGTCAAGAGCATGTGTATAGATGGTTAAATGTGTGGACTGCTATGACACCATGTAGCCAAATCTGGTACATCTCTTTGCATCTAACAAAAACTCGGGACTTCCTATTGGCTTGAGTGAATACATGCATCCTAAACTGAATACTTGCTTGACTGAGTTAACGCGTTCATCTACACATCTGAATCATGACTAGCATGACTCACAAGCAGTTCCTCCAGATTTAAACTTGAGGTAGCCATTTTTTTTCTGATTCTTCATCTATTAGTTCCTTTTGTGATACAGTCCTTCGTGTTTTTTTCTTTCAGATCTAATTCCCGCAACTTCACTGGCACATAAACCATTTGATGTATTACTGAAAGATGCACGAGTGGTGGTTTCGGTTTTTCAGGGTCCTACAGTGATAGCATGCACATAAAGTATCTTTCAAAATGGCAAACTTCGAAATGCACACAGCTTCCTGTTAAAGGTATGTACTGCAACAATTCAACCAAGTATACAGAGTCAAATTTATTTGATTGCTTGAGGAATTAAGGCAACCTGTTTATGTATCAAGATGTCCTCCTTTTTTTTGTCCGAGATAATCAACTTAAGGCGTTCAATTAGTGAATAGATTTCCTTACTATTAAATTAAGAATTAATCTTTCAAAATAAATCAATTTGTTAAAGATACTCAACAGATTTGTTGTATTGCATGTCGCTTCTATGGATGTTAATTGCTAGCTACATCAGGTATAGTTAATCAAAAAGTTGCGGGTATTGGCTAAGCAATTTAAAAAGGTTTATCGGTGAGTGGAGGCCTCTCTCTCTCTCTCTATAACAGAAAACGTCTACCTGTTCGAACCGTCAGTTGGTGATTGGAAACAAAAAAAACTCAAATATGTCGAGCTGCATAAATATTGTTCTTCTCGGCGGTGCATACATTTTGGTGTAGATATATTTTTAGCTATGTTGCTTAACATCTGGGGTTTTCTTCATTGACGCATTTTTATTTACATGTCTACTATGTTGCTTTTTAGATGGTACAAGTGTGACATCGAACTGTGCTTTGTCATTCACAATGACTCTAATGTGCTTCTACACATACATATAATAACATCATTTCTTTTGCTGGTGTTTGAGGTTCATGTTGCATGTCCAACTGTCTCATTCTAAAAATGTAATATACTAATCAAGAACTATTAGGTTTAGTTTTCTAACTAATGCTGTTACACATAATTATATTTTGCAGGTGAATCCAACAGGCGGTGTAGCAATTTAAGGACACCCTGGTTGAAAGGCTTTGTCGCAATCATTGTTTAAATGGCTAATTAGTGAATACTTTCTCGGAAATGGATCAAGATGATGTAACTTCATGCGAGAACATTTTTATTTTCCTTCCTATCACTTCTAAGAGATTGCCGATCCATGTCTTTTTGAATGAGAAGTTCATAGTTTGCTTTAATGTGTAGTAACGTTACTCTTATGTGAAATCACACCGTCAGTTAAAATCTATATGTTATTCTTATTTTTCCTTGATATTTAGTTTGAATGATATTAGTAATGAATCAAATTTTCATGCTACAAATCCCTCAGCACTACCGTAGTAATCCATGTTATTGTGCGTTTTCTATCTATGTAATAAACCACAGTAAGACTATATCGCTGTGCTGATCTACCATGTAAACACACAATGTGTGTCTTGCAAATCGAATTATATGTATTATCAGCAATGCTTTGCCTGCTTACATTTCTGTTCCATACTTTACATATGCTCAGGCTGATCGTTCCATACTTTTTTTCGATAAAGGATCGTTCCATACTTAGTTTATACATACTCAGTCTGATCATTTGTTGCCATAATAATACATAGCAACATCGATGGACCCATTCTTAGGAGAGAACAAAAATTCTTGATACCATATTTACTGTCACATCTGAATCCCCGCTTGATGACGCAGAATGTGCAAGTTAAACTTCTCACGGGAATATCATTGAGAAGAGTGTGCATTGTACTATTTTACTGAAATTTATTCAATACATATTGAATTTTCTCAATGCTACCACCTGGGAACACTTCGAAAGATCCTGGAAGCGCAATTTGGGAAAAAGTCTGCCAAGCACTGAAGCACCTGCACCAACCGTTCGAGTCGTTGCTATGTCGTTGCCACTACTGTCACCAGGTCGCCACAACCAGGTTGTTAGGTTGTCATCTGCCTCTATTGTCGGGCTTCTCCATAGCCGTCGATGTGTTTTCCTCACATGGTTGTCGCCGTCAATGCAGTGGCGGAGCAGGAAACTCATATTGGGTACGTTGACTTGTTATTTTTAGACATATACATCAATAAATTAACTAAGTAAGAACTATCATCTATCGCATGGGGCGATAGGAAAATGATATTTTTTCTAAAAGAAGGTTGAACCCCGGGCCTCTGAAACAAAGAAGAAGATAAATAAGACGGCATCACTCTGAATACACTCACGGTCTAGAACTGTGAATTCTAGACTCATAATTTTGGAGTGATTGGTTTGCAGGGGTTGTCAATTAATAATTTTATTTTTCTATGAACCAAACGTTACCAAGACACTCACCACCACCATCCACAACCCAATAACAATATATATATAGCTGCCATAAAAAATAAGACGGCATAGCAACTGAACATAAAAAAAACTGGAACACCCTACAAGAACAAAAAAAAACAACTAAAACACATAAACGTTTGCCACCGCCAAAAAGTACCATCAACGAGCTACCATATTGCGCGGCGTGCCGCGCCTCTCATTGCTAGTCATATTTTAACAAGCCAACCAAGCAGCAACATGAGCCAGCTGAAATCAATCGACTAGTACTAGCTAGCTTGGTACGTGCATACAGGAAAAACTAGCTGAAATCGATCGACCTGCTTGTGTAGCTGCTTAATTAGGTGCTAGCTGAATCGAGCGTACGTGCAAATCGCGACGCAATAGAGGTTCGTGTGTACGTGCGTCGCGCCAGCAGATCTTCGTCTATTATCGCCGGACTACAATCAGCGGCAGTGGCTGGCACACTGATATTGCATAAATCATGACTGGCAGCTCAACCATCGGACTGAACCATAACAATGTGTATACCGAGTAATCCATAGTACTCGACCGTTGTACTATGCTTTTTTGTTAATCCCGTGGTCCATAGCACATGCAGTTTGTATGAACCACACGCATGGTTCACCATTTTTGCCAATCCTCACTGAGGAGAGTGTAGAAACAAACGCAGACATCATGTACCTGTATTCTCAAACGTAGATTCATCATGTGTATTTCCAAACGTTGCTTCATCATGTGTATTCTATAACGTAGATTAATTTGTATTACAGTCGAGGTTGGAGCAACATTTGCTCAGATTCTACATTGTAGAATACAGCTATCAATTCTTGCCAGCATGCTAACGGCTGGAAACGCCCCAACATATTCCGTTAGGTGATTCCACTGGTAGTCATTGAAATCTTGATCCCTTGATTTTCTTGCACACTATATCCAATGGCCAGTGATGGGTGCATAGCTAGCCACCATGGTAGCAAATCCGCGTCGATATATATATATATATATATATATATATATATATATATATAGGTCTGCTATTCTCGAACCAGTTCGAGAATAACTATTCTCGAACCCTTTCTGAACTTCCCGCTGCAGGGAAGTGAACTTCCTGGCGGAACACCAGATTTTCATGTGTTTTGGCGGACAGTATTTTGCGGCCAATTTTTGAACCTCTTATCAGAATGACGCATATGATATGGCGTTGGAAAGATATACAAATTTCGCATCTTTTTTGTTTCTATTTGTTTTCGAAATTATGTATGATTTAAAACTAATTTTAAATATGCCAAACTATGTTTTCACGGATTTCTCGATTTTACTGAACTTGTTTGGCTCTGGTTTTTAAACCGTTTGTCGGATTGATGGAAGTGATATGTCGTTGGAAAGCTATTAAGTAGGCGAAACTTTTTCATGTTGAACATTTTCCCAAATTCGTCACGGTTTAAGAGCAGATTTGAAAATGGTTGTTCCTATTTTTCCAAACTTCACGTTTTTTTAACGGTTTCTTAGGTTGTAATTTTTAACCGCTTGTCGGATTATTACAACTGATATGTCGTTGGATAGATATTGATTAAGCGAAACTTTTTCATGTTGAACATTTTTCAAAATTCCAAACTGTTTATAATTAATTTCAGAAATACCCACAATCGGATGCAACGCCGACTCGGAACATTTTAAAATTGTCTCACTTAGATTGATTAAGTGTGGCATGTCACCACCCTGGAGTATGAATAGAGTCATATCATTGCCAATTGCATGGGGTGGCGGTCGATTTGGGAAACCGGAGGCTGTACACAAGATTTTCATGCATATGATTTCCGCCCAGAAAATGCAGACTAGTTGAACTGCCCTGAATATGAGAGTGAACTTCTCAGGACATGCTAGTGAACTTCCTGACGGAGTATGTAAATTGTCGGTTTTGTTTTCAGCTTTTGTGATAGTTTTCAAACTTTCAATCAAAATGATACAAATTATACATCGCTGGAAAGTTATGAAAAAGTGCAGATTTTCATATAGAATATTTCCAAAAAAGTTATGGTTTAGGAGCAGTTCAAAATATACTAAAGTATGGAATTTTCGAACTTCTTTGTTTTTGTTCTATTTCTCTTAGTGGATTTCGATGTTTTGTATATCAAACCGCGGAAGCCTAAACAGTGAACTTCATTTGTTTTTAACATTTATAGGAAAAATATACATGTGCTTTACATTAGATATTTTCAGATGAATCACATGGTAACAGGATGCGTAGTAGACTGACATACGTACATACTGAACTTTCACACATATATAAAGTGAGCTTCCAGAAACAAATTCGACAAAAATCTTAATAATAAGGGATCTTCACATACATGCAAACCGAAGTTCTTAACAAATAAAGAGGAACTTCACAGAATAATATCAATATACAAAACAAATAGCTAGCAGCATCACAAAATACAAAATATCAATATACAAAACAAACTTCCAAAATAAAAATAAGCTAACTTCATATGGGGACGAGGTGAACTTCTTTTTCTATTTGAAGCCAGTGAACCAATCAATGCAAATATAGTGCCTGTGTGCTGCAACACAATTTACAAAAAAAGAATGAACTGCCAAGAGAATAACAGTGAACTTGAAGATACATAGTGAATAAATAATCATCCAAGAAAAACAAAACTTTCAGTATACACGGTGTACTTTTTGGTACTTAAAAAGTGAACTCGTAAAATTCATACAATGAACCGCATCCATTCGGTCTCAACACTAAACCATTAACAAAGCGAGAGAAACAAAACAATAGAAAGACAAATCTGGTTCACATCACTTATTCAATTTCTCAACCAAAACTATAAATTGAGATATCTATGAACTTCAAAGCTATAGCTTTCCCGACTTCACAATTCTGTCTCCCAGGGCTGCACAGCTCCAGCGTTGAGGGCAACGCCTCAGTGAACTGCTGCACAGCGTGAACTGATGATCTGTAAAATGTGAACTGATGAGCTCTAAAGAAAGGGCAGAGTACGCTTGGTCGAGCTTGCGGCGGCACCTGGTTGATGCAGCGGCTGAATGCTTACTGGACAGTGGACACTAGACCCCTTTATTCTCCCAAGCTAGCACCATCGCACATTAAACTGCAATATAAAAAGAACTACATCAGGCTGATTACTAGTATACAAACATCAATGCTGGTTAGCAAATAGTTGCTCACATAAGAGAATTTTGGAACTGCTGTTTCATCTATTCCAATTACATAATTATTAAGCTTGTATCAGATCACTTAGGCATTATAACAAACACCTATAAGTCATTGACACAAAGGATAAAGAATGCTTCTGGATAAGTGCACGCTTGTGAAGCTTTCTGAACTACTAGTTGTCTGCCCTGATATATTATTTATTTCAAGCCTAACAAAATCAAGTGCACACTTGTGAAGCTTTTTAGGTTTCAGCTAATTTTGAGATCAGTAATGCTCAATTTGTTGCAGAAAAAAATGTAAACTTGTTCTACATTTTTTCTCTGATATCAATTTGTATAGAGGGCTCTGGGCAACATATAGATCTTTCTTAGTGTTAAGAATGAGTATGACAACATAAGAATAGGGAACTAGTACAGAATCATGAATGCATGTGCATAGTTTACTAGATAATTATCTTAAGTTTAGCATTCAAATCCCCATGGAGTATTACCAGATCATCATTCCACATCTTAGATATAGCATAGGAGGCTCGATCAAGTAGTGTTCCTCTACTATACAGAAAAAAGACAGCATAAGGATACTAGTAAACAGTGATAGATGGTCAAGAGGAAAAGAAATAGTAGATAATGCTTTTATATAGCAAAACAAGATTGCTCCGAGCGCCTCCATTTCAGTAACATGCATTTTGTTCAAATGAAATTCATTTTATTTGCAGAGTGAACTTCCCTTTTACACCAAATGAACTCACTATGACCATTTAGTTTGTTTCATAGATGAATGAAATGAACATTCACGATGTACATGAGCTTCCACTTATGTGCAAAGTGAACTGTCCAACAAAAGTGAAATATACACGAAACTAACTCTATCATTTACATTCCAATGGAGAACTAGAGAAAACAATATCTGTTTTCGTGGTATTCCCTTTAGAAGTGGAATATCATTTATTTTTTAAGCGAACCACTCTATCTTAATAGGTGGACTTCCTTTTTATAAAAGTAAACGGAGTGAATCTCAAGAGAGAAAAGTGAACTCCCTGACAAAAAAAAACTTGAATCATAGAAGGGAACTTGACAACAACATGTGAAGTGCATTTAGTAGAAAATCAAAGAGTGAAATTATTACGGGCGAAGTGCAAGTACCCAGAATATTTTGCCCAAATAAAAATCTAACACACAATCTGCAAGCACATCACTATGATTTTTTAGCTATATAAATCTGACCACTATTCAAGAACAAGAAGAGAAAAATTTACATCTCAAAAATTGGTCGATGGAGGGCGGGCGCGTGTGTGAAATCCCGTGGATATGCATGTGAACTCCCGGGTTGGGCATCGCCGGACTCGCATCGATGCAGGTTAACTACTCAAACATTGTTTTTTTTCTACAGGACCGGGAACTTCTTTGTAGCCTAATTGAACTACTCAAAGTTAACAAGTGAACCGCTCGATGCTGTAAAATCCCTATGAAAGAAATGAACTTTTTCATACACGCCAAGAGAACATTTTTAACAAGGCGTCTACTCCTATAATAGCATACATCCTCAAAGTAGATCGGAACTATTGCAATGTTCTGAATAAGGAGCAAGGAAGAAGTTCAGATAAGGGCACCGACCTCTACCCGGGCATCCCCTGTTGGCTGTTACTGTGAGACGAGAGCCCTAGGGCATGACAAGTGAACTTCCTGGAAAGGACAACACAAACTCATAGCATGAGTAGAACTGGACTTCGGATTTAAAAGTTTCTGAACTTCTAAAATAAATCCATTCTTATCAATAAAAGTCGCGAGCTACCAACCAACCAGCAAATCAATTAGAACAAGAAAATACATAGCATTAAGTCTCCATCGATGCATTTCAAGGAGTTGACAAAACCTCGCTGAAAAGAAAAATGTAAAAATCTCCAGCGGTTCACAAATTCACAAACTGCTTCTAGGCAATTTTTACAAAGATTTTTAGTAAAGCAAAGACAGGCAGAGAAAATAGAAATTATAGATCAAAGAAAGAGGTAAAAATCAATTTCCAGCTAATATGTTGCACCTCCGGTGGGTTTTCACCTTGTAATTGACGAACTGAACTTCGTGACAATATAAGGTGAACTTTCACAGAGCGTAAAAGTGAACTTCGTGACAATATAAGGCATGTACCCGTACATGTTTACTTTTTAGATTAGCAAGGAAAGGGGCAACGAATGGAGAAACACTTTAAAATTAGATTCCTCCTGGCATAGGTATATGTTTGCAGCATGTCCGGTTATCTTATTACAAGATTATGCTGACTGGAAGCAACTAGAGAACCATATTTAAGGACTCTGAGATGGTAAAATACACAAGGCAACAACAGGTTATGTGCAGATAGTTATCGTTTGATGCTCGTGACTCATCATGCAATTATGAGCAATAAGATAGATAGTGTGACTAGGGTAATCGGATGACAAATTCCGTAGTTCAAACAAAATACGAAGATAAGTAGGGTATTATCAAGATGAACGAGCCGACCCGGGTCTCAACTACCTTGGATGCGGGGGCCCCTGCATCCGAACTTCTCATGGACTCCATCGGACGAGACAACGAAAGAGAGCGGCCTGGTGCTTTCCTCGAGCTCCTAAAAATATAGAGTGAACTTGTCAATAGAGAAATGTGAACTTCTATTATTTTTTCCCATCAGCCACACATCAGTAATAGCAGCACCCATGAAACGAACTCCGCAACAAGTAAAAGTGAACTTCAGAACATGTGTTACAGCTACCATTTGTGAAGTTTTTTTAAGCTTAATTTCTGAACTTTATTTTCAAGAATCACATGCAAAACTACCAAAACAACCAGCCAAGCTAGAGTAATTCAAAGTTTCAAATTCGGCAGAATACTTGGATTTCTTGTGATCTTTATTAATTACAGAACTAGTATCCTAGCTGCAGCTTGCAGTTCACAATCGACATAAACAGCAGTCGGCAGTTTCAGACTCAAGAAAATGAAATGAACTTCTAGAATGACAAATCAAACGCCTGGCATGTTCGGAGTGAAGTTGAAGAGAACAAACATTTTTAACATCCCGGATGCACGAAGCGAACTTCCCTGACACAGAGTAATGTACTGCTAGCAAATACTGATAAATGTGCACTTCCCTAGGCGAAAGTTTTCCATTCTATGTATTTTCTCAATACAACTCCTAACAAAAATACACGCAATCTGTAAGAAAAGAACTTGTGGACATGGACACTACTGGACACGTGTAAAAGAAAAATCGAACTTACATGAATGAATCTCCCTGTCCATGTCAGGTTTGGGATACTGGCACAAAGAGGGAAACTGAATTAGTGTGGCATTAGGGATATGAAAGATGATACTAGCACAAAGTGAGAAACTAAATGAGTTTGGCAACAGTATTAGGTATGTAAAAACAGCGAGAAAGCTATACGAAGAATCTTATACATCAAGGTTTTACAAAGCGAACTTCCGAAATTCGAAGAGTGATTTTCAATTTCCTTTATGCTTTTTTTTGCAGTAATTTTTTCATGAAACATCACGTTTTTGCAGAATGAACTTCGTAACAAGCGAATTGTGAACTTCCAAATTGCTACTGGCAAATCAATGAGGAAAGGTACACACCAGCAAGATCTATCAGCACAAAAAATGTGGACTTGTGGTTCATTATAAATTCTGCTGGCTAGTTGTGTAGCTGAAAAGATTTCTCTGGTAAGCATCAAACCTGTGCAGAAGTTCACGATTATGCGGACTCCCCAAGAATTTCAACGCCATATAGAGGGAACTTCGGGGCTGTTCGAAGTGAACTCCCCAACTAAAATTATGAATTGCGACATGTTTATGTGAACTTTCTATGGTGAAATCCTAGCCCAATCAAAGTAAATTTGACCCAATCAAATAGCACTTCCTACCCATCTGAACATTTTCACTGTCCAAAAAAAAAACAAGTAGCAAGAGATGTAAACTTCATGAATTTGGAGAAGTGAACTACACGGATTAGAAGAAGTTAACTTCACCAATAGTGCACACATCCTGGCAATGCTCCTGAGAGAACATCGTCGGCATTCTGTAGCCGCTCAAGTAATGCGCAAACGCTGAATTACGACCTTTTTCTTTTTTTTTCTTATTTTGCCGAGTGAACTACCTATGTCGAATTAGTGAACTGCTTAAATATCATTTATTTTACCCCATGGAACTATTTTTTATTATCACTACGCATCAGAAGTGGTAAAAGGAAAGAAATGCCATTAGAAAACACCAATAACATGCATGCCACAGGATATACTGCAGTGTTGCTCAGTTAGAATGATCTTACAATACCGTAGGATATGCTATGAAAAATTCAGTAGTGTGAACTTCTTTCTTCTAGTTAATGAACCACACATCAACAATATATGTATCAAAAGTAAGATCCAACCAAGATCCAGAAAATATGCATATTTTTCGAGGTGAACGTGTTGCGAGTTTGAACCAAACTCATGTATTTGAAATTGGAGAGTTCAGAAGCAGTAGAGAAAAAAGTCAACTAAAAACGATTCAAACTCCTAGGATTAAAAAAGTGAACTCGTGACTAAAAAAAGAGTGAATCCCCGCGCTGGTAGAACAGAACTTCTCAGACAAATAAACTGAGCCAAATGACTTCACTGCACTGCCAGGTGGACAAAACGAGCAAAAATACAGATTTTGGCATGACTACCAATACGCCAACAATGAACTTCTCAAGGACACAGAGTAAACCACCAAACACAGATTTTGGCATATCATTGGGAGTTAACTTTTACAGATCATATCATTGGAGTGCAACATCTACTCAAATTCACAATCACAAGAGAAAATGAACTTCTCAGGAAAATAAAGGTTAACTTCCACGCCTTCTTCGTTTCTTTAAACCACAAAGCAGACAAAAAGAACTCGTTGAAAATAAAATACGAACTTGCTATTTGAACAACTATATATGTACGTTCAGACCTGCACAAGTAGCAAGAAGATGCAAACTTCATGAATTTGGAGAAGTGGACTACACGGATTAGAAGAAGTTAACTTCACCCATAGTGCACTCATCCTGGCATTGCTCATGAGAGAACATCGTTGGCATTCTGCAGCCGCTCAAGTAATGCGCAAACACTGAACTACAACCTTTTTCTTTTTTCTTATTTTGCCAAGCGAACTATCTATGTCAAATTAGTGAACTGCTTAAATATCATTTATATTGCACAGAGTGGACTTCAATTGTTAAATCTGGTTAAGTAGAGTAATTCTAGATCAGCATCAGGCAGTTCAGAGTTGTGCAGGTCATCGAGCAAGTTCACAAACCAGTCAGCAGGAAACGTATACCTTGAACAGGACGGCGCACGACCTGGAAACTGTAGCCCATCATGTCGCCGTCACCCTGGAACAGCAGGAGGCCACGCTGGTGCAGGGACAGCGCTCCCAGCGCCTCATGTTGGCTCCTGGCCGCACACACAAGACTGCTGGGGGTAGGCGTGGGGTGGACTCCCCGGTGGCGCATGGCGACTCCAAGGGGAGGCTCGAGCCAGGGAAGGGGATGGGTGCAGCTAATTGATCCCGCGCTAGTGGACTCCTGGGCAGCGACGGGTGGACTCCTGTGGCTGTTCCGAGCATGGCGGAGCCAAGGGAGGGTGCACTTCCTATTTTAAGCATGGTTCAGACAAAATCACAGTGAATCAATTCTTATATTTCGAGAAACTAGAGCAATTAATAACATGGCAGTGTGAAGCGCACAAACAAAAAAAGTAAAAGTGAATTCAATCATGGATGAAATAAACATTCAAAGTGAATTGCCCGTGCGAACCAAGTGAACTTCAATGTTAACTACTCTCAACACATTTAAAAAAACTACTCTGAACAGACGAAGGTAAATATAAACTTCTCGACAAAAGGGGTGGACTTCCGCAACAAACAAAGTGGACTTTGAATAGCTAGTTTATTATGTTTGTCAAAATAAACCCTGGAAGTGTTTCAACATTACCTTGTCCCTGTGTGCATCTTTGTTCCGATAAATGAATAACTAGCTGATTAATAAAATAGCTAGCTGATTATGAATCAAACCCTTCCGCTGAAAAAACTTAATTTTTGCCTTCGGCTGAAGTGAACTCCCCTGAAAACAAATAAAAGTGAATTTTCCAATGACACACAACATGGATTATATGTGAAAAACACTGAAATGTTGTAGTTATTTTCGTAAAGAAAAAATGTTGCAACATTATAGAAGCTTAAAGGAGGCAGCGTACTTGTGAGAAACAGCGATAAACTGAGCTGCACCATGGCTAACAGTAAACTGCACCAATGCCAAACGTGAAGTATTCCAAATAAAAATGAAATGAACTTTCATGCGTTGCACAATTGAACTTTCTGTATATTTAAATGAACTGCTCGACAATAAGATGATTTTTCAGTGAGACAAGCTGAACTACGAATGCGTTCATATTGAACTTCGGGGGCATTCAAACTGAAATGAACAATTAAGATACACATGTAATATCCATTTTCCACATCAGGGACAAATGAGTAGTCCAATTTAATCTGAACTCTCAAAATATTCTCATACGCTCGGGTAATTCTTCATATCCGTGCTCATCCTAGTCAATCTGGGAATGCAAAGCAAAAGGATGACCACATAATGGTCACTTGTACACATATTTCATTCATCAATTTCCCAGCAGACTAGAATAGCGCCTCATAATCAATCAGTTTTAAACCCATTTTATCTCTCCTAATGTTTCTGTAATTAGTTATTAACGAACCAATTCAATAAGCGCTAGTTATCAACGAAAAAGAAAAGAACAGGGATTGTGATGAGAATGTTGTACATACACACCCTTGACGACCACCCCCTGGTTGTTGGTAAACACAAGCCTCTTCCTGCAGAGCCATACCATCTTGGCACCCCAAAGCCCCCAAGCGGCCTGCTGCTGGCGATGGAGTGAACTTCACAAGTTCATCTCTCAACGGTGCTTGTCTGCTTGTTGCTGGTAAGAGGAACACGGGAGAGGCGGCACTGCTGGTCACCAACAGTTGCAGTGCACACCGCACCGGACTAACAGGGGATGAGTGGGTGGACTCCCCGGCACCACGCACTGGAGTGTCGATGGAGGCGCGGCGAACCGGGTTCAGCTCCGCCGGAGTTCTGAAGAGGGCACAACATAGTGGGCATCTGGCGATGTTGGCCGGAGATGGTCAAGATACAGGTCAGGGGGTCGGGCGTCCCCTGCGCCAGCCAATCGCGCAGCAGGGGAAGAAAGTGGCGGATCCGGCCGTGCGCGCGTCAGGTTGTGGGGCGGCCGCGGCGGATGAGCGCGAGGCAGGTGGTTGGGGGCGGCGGCGGCCGTGCGAACGGCAGGGGGTGGCGGCGGATGGGCGTGCGGCAGGTGGTTGGGGGCGGCGGCGGCCGTGCGCACGGCAAGGGGTGGCAGCGGATGGGGCGCGCGGAAGGTGGTTGGGGGCGGCGGCGGCCGTGCGCGCGGCAAGGGGTGGCGGCGGATGGGCGCGCGGCAGATGGTGGAGGCGGCGCCGGCCGTGCGCGCGGCAGATGGTGGGTCGGCGCCGGCCGTGCGTTCGACAGGTGGTGGGGGCGGCGTCGGGCGGTGCGGGAAGCCGGGGAGGAGCCTGGGCGTTGCCCGCCGGCGAAGGGTGGGGATCGGATACGAGCAGGAGGGTCGGGGTGGTCTGGGGCGTTTTTTTTTTTTTTTGATCTTGTTGGGGGCGATTTCTCCTCGGGCGTTCAGATGGGATGTGTTCGGGATAAGTTAGTAAGCGGGAATAGGGGGTTCGAGAATAGCTATTCTAGAACCCCTCTTAAGGGGGGTTCGAGAATAGTCCAGCTCTATATATATATATATATATATATATATATATATATAGGATAAATACTTCCTACCCCTGGGTGTAGTTACACCCATGTCTAATATACTACCATACGGAAGTATTTATGATACTTTATCGGTTTGAGTATGTTCGTATACTATATCTAAGATACTCTAAATAATGTTTTGTGAAAAAAATGCAAGTGAACCCATAGTTTGCACTATATATCCGAAATACATGCATATGTATACGTATAAAATGAGTCTACGTAAAAAAATGTACATACTGCCTGCAAAGTAGTATATATACTTCCAAAATAGTTTTATATACTTCATACTACATGTACATACTATCCGGTATGATAGATACTCTCTAGATTATGAGAAACACGCGTGGGTGTAACTACACCCGGGTGTAGTATGAATATGTCCTATATATATATATTATCCTAACTATATTGTTGCGTACGCTATTATGTAGAATGAAGACACCCCGCCGACGTGGAGCAAGACCTGTGGCTTTTTCTTACAAAGCAGCAACTCAAAAGTGAAATTCTATTTCCTTACCATTTTGGGTGAGTGTTTCTGTCTTGAGCACATTCTCTTTTGTTTACTCCATGCATGGTATGTCTAATCGATGAGTTATGCATGACTGTGCATGTATCGTGTCCGCAGGTTTCACTGGATTCTGCTAGTAATTGAATTTCACACCTCCAGAGTTCTCATCCTGGACTCTTTAAATATGGATCCAAAGCTTTGGGTCAACATGAGAAGAATGCTGCAAAAGTAATTATTTTCATTCATTTGCGCTCTATATCGATCGGTCTCTTTCATTCATTTCCTAATATCAAGTAACTAATAACTCTCTTGTTCATTTAATTTTCTTTGCCTCGTAGGGTTTGGAGACGGTTCACAGATGAAACGGTCGGTGAATTCCAAAAAGTGCTAGACTTTAGAAGGTCACTGACTGGGGATATTCAGCCACCGGGGACCAATCTATGTGGATACTATGTTTGTGAGTTCATCAGGAGATACACCTCTGAGCGGAAGCCGTCGGATAACAACGTCAAGAGGAATAACTTCTGAAAGACGCTTAGTCCAGAAGCTCGCTTCCGACCAATTCAAGAGGAACTAGCAGGATTTTTCATGAGGGAAGTCCTCCATCCTAAAGGAGAACACTATTACAAGGACATAGAACTTCTGATGCCGTAAATTATGTATGGAAACTTGTTCAAAATTGTATATGGTCATCCGATATTGAATATATATTGTATATTCCTCTTGAATTCTTCTTGGTTATAATTTCAAATTTGTTTGAAATTGTACATTCATATGCATGTATATAGTATCGTAGAATATGTGTACTGAAACTTCTTCAAAATTAAAATAAAACACAAAATAAAATATAAAAGAAATAAAACAATACAAATTAAAAAGAAACCAGATTTAGGGGGGGGGGGCTTTAGTCGCGGTTGGCCAGGAGAACCGCGACTAAAGGTCCTCCGCCCCGAAGTATCATATCAATCCTATTAACATATGTTGGTCGATGTCACATTTATTTATTTTTTGAATTTCAAATAATTCTTTTAATAAATAAAAGTAATGATGTAATAATAATCTTGAATAAATAAATAAACATTAAATTTTTAATTTGTCTTATTTTTTATTTTTTTTAAAAAAAATTAATTTTTTTTGCCAAACCTAAAAATTTGAAAATCTAAAAGGGTAAAAGTAATAGTAATCTTTATGCATGATACAATTATTAATTTTAATTTTTTAAAAATAAAAAAATATAAAATCCAGAATTTATAGCAAAAACTAAAATCTTCCTCCTTTCGTATTTTCATTTGGAATTTTGAGAATCTAAAAATTGGCTAACCGGGTAAACCCAGGTGAATTCGGATGTAACTTTTTCCCACAATGATTTTGATATATTATACGTTTTTTTTCGACGTCGTATGCAAAAGTTATTGCGGTTTTACCATTTTTTAAAACTTTTTTGCAAAAAAAGTGAAAATTCAAATTTGTTAATTTTCCCTAATAGTAGGTTGCATAACATACAAGAATCTGAAAACATTTTATTTTTTGAATTTTCTATCATTTTCTTTTCTATTTTACAGTGTCAAAAAAGGTGATCCACTGGGGGTGTGAAGGGTGCGTGGGGAGTAAAAAACCTGAAAAAAGCTTTAGTCCCGGTTGGGGACACCAACCGGGACTAAAGGGTGCCCTTTAATCCCGGTTGGTGTCCCCAACCGGGACTAAAGCTTCCTGTCCTGGCCACAGCCCACCGTAGCCCTTTAGTCCCGATTGCCCGAGCATTAGTCTCGGTTCACCAGCTGAACCGGGACTAAAGACCCCATTACTCCCGGGTCAAACTATTTGGGGACTAATAGGTTGGGATGGAAGGTCTTTTTTCTACTAGTGTGTAGTAGTAGTTAAATGATAAATAAGCCGTACAAAATTTACTAGGCATAGCAACGTTGTGGCAGAATAGGTGCCCGCTCCATTTATTGCTGAACTTTGTTTGCATGCACAAAGATAGGAGGAACATCTAAAAATATGCACGCACAAATCTTTGCGAAAAATCGCTGATGAAGTGGAATCTGCGATGCATCTCACGTCTGAATCCAACAGTTCATACATTGTGATTCAGATTGGTTGTGTCGTTGCCTAATCAACGGTACCTCGGAGGAGGGATCCTCACGAGGGGGAGAAGAAGTAGGGGCCATAGGGCGGAGTGCACACGGGACGGTGGTACGCGATTTACCCAGCTTCGGAACACCTGCACGAGGACAGGGCCTACTGCTGCTTGTCTGGAATTATCTGGGCGCTTTCGCGTTGTTACAATGAGTTGTGGTTGTGCCTCTAGGGCTCCCGGGATCCGGCTTATAAAGGCGCACGAATCTAGGGTTTACATGGAGAGTTCTAGCCGGATTACAGGTTGCCTAACTACGGTACAATATCTTGCCGTGTACGTCAAGGATCCGCCTTCCATCTACGCCGTACTGGATCCGGGTTCCTGGTGGGCCTCCACGGATCCGGCTTCCTCCGAAGGTTGGTTAGGATCCGGCTTACTGACCCTGGGCTGGACTTCATCCTTCATGATCAACAGCAACTGGGCCGCCCGATGGGCCACATGCCACATCACCGTCTATGGGCCACCCGGGCTTGCCGGATCTAGGCACTGTCGATGGTACATCCATGAAGTATACCCACAACAGTAGCCCCCAGAGTTCTCCGAGATTCACCTCTTGTTTCCGCCTTGCCCAGTGCTTCATGTCTTCTGGCAATCTCGGTAACACGGGGAAACTTGAAGAACTCCAACTTCATATTTTTCTTCTTTCCCAACTCTTGGTCGGAAAATATCTTCATCCCGCGGGACTTCATCCATCGACAGTATGATTGTAACATGCCTCCGGGTTAATCCCCTGCGTGGACAAGAGTTCACAGTTTTTCAAACTGCTACCCGGAACCTACAAAGGGTCCAAACGGTTCCGCCAATCTTGGCGCCATTTTCGGGCGATTTGAGCGGTAACTTATCCTTAGCCATTTTTACCGTTAGGGTTTCGGACACGTGTCGATCATCTAACGGTGCGACGCTTGCGTTCCGACCACAGGATGCGGAGCACGAATCTCCTCTCCTCGGCCTATAAATATCCGCCGTTCACCCCTAATCACCCCATTCGCCCCCTTTTCACCTCCCAGCACAGCGCCGCCTCCGAGCTCTTCCTCCGCCGCACCGGAGTCCGCCGGAAGTTCGCCGGAGCACCATCGCCGCCGCGTGCTGTTCTTCGTGTTCTTAAGTACGGCGATCCACCGCAGCGAAACCTCGCCGTCGGCGACCTCAACCACCGCGGAAGCCATTCCGGTAAGCACTCACGCTCTTCCTTCTCGCCGTAGTTGGTAGGGATGAACAGGGTATTTGTTACATTGGATCCGGCTAAGTCTCAGTCTCCTTCGCTCATTGATTTTGTAGATGTCTTCGTCGACTCCGCCTCCCTCCACAGAGCCGATCATGGCAACACCAATTTCCTCCGCCCCTCCACCATTTATCCCAGTGCAGCTGGAGCCCTCAAAGGATTCCGGCAAAAGCATTGAAGGAACGTCTGCCAACCCGGAAAACACCGTGGAGGCAGAACAAATGGAGAAGAAGGCGGAAGAAGCTGCCGCTAAGAAATCTAAGGCTCACAAGCGAGATAGCGAAGCCAAAGGAAAGTGGTGGCCCTATTTCACCACGGAGATCGAGCTCCGCAACCTCGAGGCGGAGGGTTTCATAAAACCCGGATCCTGGCGGAGGATCTCCGGCGAACTGAATCCCGCTCCCGAAGCCGGAGAATGGGTGGTGACCAAGGCGCTTGTCGAGCGCGGATTCTCTTTCCTGCCCAGCGATTTCTTCTCCGAGATCCTGAAGGCGTACGAACTCCAGCCTCACCACATTGCTCCGAACAGCATTCTGGCCATCAGCAACCACGTAGCGTTGTGTGAGGGCCACCTCCGGATAACCCCGGATCTTCCCCTCTTCCAATATTACTTCTCCGTGAAAAAGGAGAAAGTTTCGCAGACCTCCACTCTGGCCACTTGCGGTGGCGTCACCTTCAAGCTCCGCCCCGGGCGTACGTACCCGCCTACAGATCGCCATGAATCTGTGCGGTACTGGTCCGGCAACTTCTTTTACCTGAAGGATGTGTCGGATCCGGCATCTCCAAAGGTACTGCCTGAGTTCAAGGACGGCCCCCCCAATGAGACTCCGGCTAGGACTCAATGTCCCCATCTCTCCAAGTCACCTCTTCTGACTCGGGCGATCAGGCAGATTCACAAGCTAACGGACGAGGGCTTGACGGGGAAGGACCTGACCATGTCCTGGTTTACCAAGCGGATCCAGCCCCTACAACATCGGGACCGCCTGCTATTCGAATACACGGGGCGTGAAGACAATATGCGCGCCTCAAAAGACAACCTCTCCGCCGACGCCTTGGACAAGCGCCTCCGGGTACTGATCAAGATTCCGCGCGAGCTGAAGATCCATGTGTGCAATATGGATATTCACACTAATGGCTCCGGAACCGCGGTACATTTATTTGACTCAACTGCAAATTCCCTTTAAATTTTTCTGTTGTATTTTGTCTAAGTGTCTGCTGTGCAACTCAGCTCGAGGCCCTTGAGGAGAATGATCTCGGAACTCTCCTCCGAGTCCCTCACGCGGGCAACACCGACCCGGAGGTCGCATCCGACGTGGAGGTTCCCGAGGCTCCGGGTCCTTCCGAAAGGAAAAGGGGTGCTTCCTCCGGCCCTGCTGCTAAACGCGCACGCGAAGTGCCTAGCACCGCGGCTACCCGGAAAGCGGAGGCGGAAAAGAAGCGCCACAAACTTATCGACACCAGCAACCGAGCTCAGCCCAACATCCACCAATTCTTTATGTCATCTGGGTAAGCGCCTGGTTTCCGTCCGAAGATCCTTTTGCTGCTATGAATCAACACGCGCTAACTGTTATGTCTTTTTTATCTTGCAGCAAAAGCTCCGGAAGCCAGGCGCCCAAGACCTCCAAGAAGAGAGCGAAGCCCTCTCCGGCTTCTGTCCCCGTCACACCGGAAGTGGAGGTTCCGCCCAAGCCCACCTCATCCGCCAAGCCGGATCCCAAGGATATCATCAATATTGATGATCTCCCGGAGGACCCAACTGCTGAATCTGGCAAAGGCGATTCTGGCAAGGGCGCGTCCTCATCTGCACCTCCGCCTGACCAGCCCACTGTTACCTCAGCTGAAGCTCCGGCTGATAAAATTGAGAAAAAAGTTAACCTTAAGCGGTGCCACTGGCACGCCCCAGACTCACCCTCACTTCTTCCCGATTCTGCAAAAGGTCCCCCTCTCACAGCGCCACGCGGAAATCTCCGCCATGATGGACCAAGTGTGGGGGCCTGCGAACACGGAAGAGGAGGAGCTGACCGAACTTGAGAGCGGTATCAAGGTTTTGTTCGCCAAGCACAAGAATGTGCGCCAGGTAACACCAGCCCCCAGGCATTGGTTGATGCATTATTTCGAGTAACATGTATGAGCCAATGTCTTGAACTGTAGACTTTAGCGGAAAATCAAAGTTTTCACACACTAAAGATTTTAACTTCACGCCCAGCCCCCACAAGTTTGAATTTCCGTCTAACTTTGGACTGCTGCACAGAACACGCGGAAGCTGCATGAAGACCTGCGCACCCATGTGTTGGAGCAAAAGAAAGAAATTGAACTGCTTCAAACAAGGGACGCGGATAATCAGAAGGCCATCGCACTGCTGGAGACCCGCCTTAAAGGTGATAACTCCGGCTGAGCCCCCAGAATTGGCAATGTAACCATTATCTAATTGTGTTGGTGTATTTTTGTCTTTACAGAAGAAATTGCCAAGCGCCCCGCCATCGACAACCTTTCCGCCAAGATCGAGGTTCTAGAGGCTGAAAATGAATCTCTCAAGAATTTTCTGAAGCAATCCTCCGAGGAAGATGCCAAGAAGAAGAAGGAGCTCTTGGAGAAGCATGCCCAAGAACTGGCGGATCTTGCTGAGAAACTCAAGAAGAGCCAACAGAGGATTCAGACCTTGGCGTCAAAGAACAAAAGTTATGAGGCGGAGGCAGCGGCTATCGACAAGATGATTTTCTGTAAGGACCTTTACTTTGTTTTGACTCCGGCTTCCTCATACTTTGCTTTTGTCTGCGGAAGAAACTGATGATGCTCTTCACAGCGAGCCTTGGCTTCGAGTGGACCAAAGAGTCGACCCTCAAAAGAACTGAAGCATATGAGGAGGTGCAGAGTTCCATTGATAACCTCTTCGAGGCATGTCGTGGGGTCGCCAAATCGCTTTCCCTGAAGAGAGCCGGAACTGCGGTGATGGACACCATGACCAAGCTTATAAAGCAGGTGCCAGAGCTCATCAAGGATTGGCAGGAGTCTTCCGCCCGGGGAGTTGCCTCCCTTGTGTTGGCGACGTGCAAAGCGCGCTTCCCAACCATGAACTTTGCAGATGTTTGATACGTCTCCGACGTATCGATAATTTCTTATGTTCCATGCCACATTATTGATGATATCTACATATTTTATACACATTATATGTCGTATTTATGCATTTTCTGGCACTAACCTATTAACGAGATGCCGAAGAGCCGCTTGTCGTTTTCTCGCTGTTTTTGGTTTCAGAAATCCTAGTAAGGAAATATTCTCGGAATTGGACGAAATCAACGCCTGTGGTCCTATTTTTGCACGAAGCTTCCGAAGACCGAGGGGAAAGGAAGTGGGGCCACGAGGCGCCGCCACAGCGAGGCGGCGCGGCCCGGAGCTGGCCGCGTGGCCCTGGCGTGTGGGGCCCTCGTGTGGCCCCCGCGTTGCCCTTCCGCCTACTTAAAGCCTTCGTCGCGAAACCCCCGGCACCGAGAGCCACGATACGGAAAACCCACCGAGACGCCGCTGCCGCCAATCCCATCTTGGGGGATTCTGGAGATCGCCTCCGGCACCCTGCCGGAGAGGGGAATCGTCTCCCGGAGGACTCTTCACCGCCATGGTCGCCTCCGGAGTGATGAGTGAGTAGTTCACCCCTGTACTATGGGTCCATAGCAGTAGCTAGATGGTTGTCTTCTCCTTATGTGCTTCATTGTTGGATCTTGTGAGCTGCCTAACATGATCAAGATCATCTATCCGTAATGCTATATGTTGTGTTTGTCGGGATCCGATGGATAGAGAATACTATGTTATGTTGATTATCAATCTATTACCTATGTGTTGTTTATGATCTTGCATGCTCTCCGTTATTAGTAGAGGCTCTGGCCAAGTTTTTGCTCTTAACTCCAAGAGGGAGTATTTATGCTCGATAGTGGGTTCATGCCTCCATTAAATCTGGGACAGATGACAGTAAAGTTCTAAGGTTGTGGATGTGTTGTTGCCACTAGGGATAAAACATTGATGCTATGTCTAAGGATGTAGTTATTGATTACATTACGCACCATACTTAATGCAATTATCTGTTGTTTACAACTTAATACTGGAAGGGGTTCGGATGATAACCTGAAGGTGGACTTTTTAGGCATAGATGCATGCTGGATAGCGGTCTATGTACTTTGTCGTAATACCCAATTAAATCTCACTATACTTTTCATATCATGTATGTGCATGGTCATGCCCTCTCTATTTGTCAATTGCCCGACTGTAATTTGTTCACCCAACATGCTATTTATCTTATGGGAGAGACACCTCTAGTGAACTGTGGACCCCGGTCCATTCTTTTATATCAAATACAATCTCGCTGCAATACTTGTTCTACTGTTTTCTCGCAAACAATCATCATCCACACTATACATCTAATCCTTTGTTACAGCAAGCCGGTGAGATTGACAACCTCACTGTTTCGTTGGGGCAAAGTACTTTGGTTGTGTTGTGCAGGTTCCACGTTGGCGCCGGAATCCCTGGTGTTGCGCCGCACTACATCTCGCCGCCATCAACCTTCAACGTGCTTCTTGGCTCCTCCCGGTTCGATAAACATTGGTTTCTTTCTGAGGGAAAACTTGCTACTGTGCGCATCATACCTTCCTCTTGGGGTTCCCAACGGACGTGTGCTGTACACGCCATCAAGCATTTTTTCTGGCGCCGTTGCCAGGGAACTGAAGAAAAGCTACACCACGGAAATTGCCAACTCCCACGGCAACAGCATATTTTCTGGCGCCGTTGCCGGGGAGATCAAGACACGCTGCAAGGGGAGTCTCCACAATCCAATCTCTTTACTTTGTTTTTGTCTTGCTTTATTTTATTTACTACTTTGTTTGCTGCACTAAATCAAAACACAAAAAAATTAGTTGCTAGTTTTACTTTATTTACTGTCTTGCACTCTATATCAAAAACACAAAAAAATTAGTTACTTGCATTTACTTTATTTTCCTTTAGTTTATTTCAACATGTTTCCTTTTAATTTTACTGCAAAAGATATACCTGTGGGACAAGGGTCTATAATTGGAAAAGATAATATAGAAGATTTTTTCACTCATGTTAGTACCACTGAAGATTTTGAAGATAGACACTTGGTAGAACTTCCTCCTACTTATGAAATTGCTGTTGCTTCTTTAGTTCACATGTTGGAAACTAAATTTGTTAATCTTAATCCTATAATCCAACACATGTTTCTCACGCTTGGTGATATGGAAGAAGGGGAAAAGAAAGATTTTGTATTAGAAACCCTTCTTAAAGAATTTGGGGGAGTAGCAAGAGAAGCTAGAAAAGTCTTCACTAAATATAATATGCTAGGCTCTTATACCAATTTTGCCAGTACCCTTGAAAAAATGGAAAAAGATAGATAAAAGTATACTAATCAAGTTAATTATGAGGGGGATATTAAAACCTCAATACCGTGCAAACTCTTAGGAATGTGCGAGGCACTAGAAAATAATTATGCTTGGCTTGTTCCCGAAAATTTGTTTGATGAGAATAGCAAGCCTAAGACTAATGAAAAGGGAGCCTCTGAAACTTACATAGATAAGATACAATGTATAGTTGAGAAAACTCCCAACACCCCTGGTTATGATGTTGATGTTTCATCTCTTGATAATACTTGATACACACTTTCTGCGCCTAGCTGAAAGGCGTTAAAGAAAAGCGCTTATGGGAGACAACCCATGTTTTTACTACAGTACCTTTATTTTATATTTGAGTCTTGGAAGTTGTTTACTACTGTAGCAACCTCTCCTTATCTTAGTTTTATGCATTGTTGTGCCAAGTAAAGTCTTTGATAGTAAGGTTCATACTAGATTTGGATTACTGCGCAGTAACAGATTTCTTTGCTGTCACGAATTTCGACCTGCCTCTCTGTAGGTAGCTCAGAAAAATATGCCAATTTACGTGCGTGATCCTCAGATATGTACGCAACTTTCATTCAATTTGGGCATTTTCATTTGAGCAAGTCTGGTGCCATTTTAAAATTCGTCTTTACGAACTGTTCTGTTTTGACAGATTCTGCCTTTTATTTCGCATTGCCTCTTTTGCTATGTTGGATGAATTTCTTTGATCCATTAATGTCCAAGTAGCTTTATGCAATGTCCAGAAGTGTTAAGAATGATTATGTCACCTCTGAACATATAAATTTTTATTATGCACTAACCCTCTAATGAGTTGTTTCGAGTTTGGTGTGGAGGAAGTTTTCAAGGATCAAGAGAGGGAAATGATGCAATATGATCAAGGAGAGTGAAAGCTCTAAGCTTGGGGATGCCCCGGTGGTTCACCCCTGCATATATTAAGAAGACTCAAGCGTCTAAACTTGGGGATGCCCAAGGCATCCCCTTCTTCATCGACAACATTATCGGGTTCCTCCCCCGAAACTATATTTTTATTCCATCACATCTTATGTACTTTGCTTGGAGCGTCGGTTTATTTTTGTTTTTGTTTTTGTTTGAATAAAATGGATCCTAGCATTCATTGTGTGGGAGAGAGACACGCTCCGCTGTTGCATATGGACAAATATGTCCTTAGGCTTTACTCATAGTATTCATGGCGAAGGTTGAATCTTCTTCGTTAAATTGTTATATGGTTGGAATTGGGAAATGCTACATGTAGTAATTCTAAAATGTCTTGAATAATTTGATACTTAGCAATTGTTGTGCTCATGTTTAAGCTCTTGCATCATATACTTTGCACCTGTTAATGAAGAAATACATAGAGCTTGCTAAAATTTGGTTTGCATATTTGGTCTCTCTAAAGTCTAGATAATTTCTAGTATTGAGTTTTGAACAACAAGGAAGATGGTGTAGAGTCTTATAATGTTTACAATATGTCTTTTATGTGAGTTTTGCTGCACCGGTTCATCCTTGTGTTTGTTTCAAATAACCTTGCTAGCATAAACCTTGTATCGAGAGGGAATACTTCTCATGCATCCAAAATCCTTGAGCCAACCACTATGCCATTTGTGTCCACCATACCTACCTACTACATGGTATTTCTCCGCCATTCCAAAGTAAATTGCTTGAGTGCTATCTTTAAAATTTCCATCATTCGAATTTGCAATATATAGCTCATGGGACAAATAGCTTAAAAACTATTGTGGTATTGAATATGTACTTATGCACTTTATCTCTTATTAAGTTGCTTGTTGTGCGATAACCATGTTTCTGGGGACGCCATCAACTACTCTTTGTTGAATATCATGTGAGTTGCTATGCATGTCCGTCTTGTCTGAAGTAAGGGAGATTTACCACTCATTTAAATGGTTAGAGCATGCATATTGTTAGAGAAGAACATTGGGCCGCTAACTAAAGCCATGAATCATGGTGGAAGTTTCAGCTTTGGACAAATATCCTCAATCTCATATGAGAACATTAATTGTTGCTACATGCTTATGCATAAAAGAGGAGTCCATTATCTGTTGTCTATGTTGTCCCGGTATGGATGTCTAAGTTGAGAATAATCAAAAGCGAGAAATCCAAATGTGAGCTTTCTCCTTAGACCTTTGTACAAAGCGGCATAGAGGTACCCCTTTGTGACACTTGGTTAAAACATGTGTATTGCAATGATAATCCCGGTAATCCAAGCTAATTAGGACAAGGTGCGGGCACTATTAGTATACTATGCATGAGGCTTGCAACTTGTAAGATATAATTTACATGATACATATGCTTTATTACTACCGTTGACAAAATTGTTTCAGTTTTCAAAACCAAAGCTCTAGCACAAATATAGCAATCGATGCTTTCCTCTTTGAAGGACCATTCTTTTACTTTTATGTTGAGTCAGTTCACCTATTCCTCTCCACCTCAAGAAGCAAACACTTGTGTGAACTGTGCATTGATTCCTACATATTTGCATATTGCACTTGTTATATTACTTTACATTGACAATATCCATGAGATATACATGTTATAAGTTGAAAGCAACCGCTGAAACTTAATCTTCCTTTGTGTTGCTTCAATACCTTTACTTTGATTTATTGCTTTATGAGTTAACTCTTATGCAAGACTTATTGATGCTCGTCTTGAAGTACTATTCATGAAAAGTCTTTGCTTTATGATTCATTTGTTTACTCATGTCATTACCATTGTTTTGATCGCTGCATTCATTACATATGCTTACAATAGTATGATCAAGGTTATGATGGCATGTCACTCAAATTATCTTTGTTATCGTTTACCTGCTCGGGACGAGCAGGAACTAAGCTTGGGGATGCTGATACGTCTCCGACGTATCGATAATTTCTTATGTTCCATGCCACATTATTGATGATATCTACATGTTTTATACACATTATATGTCGTATTTATGCATTTTCCGGCACTAACCTATTAACGAGATGCCGAAGAGCCAGCTGTCGTTTTCTCGCTGTTTTTGGTTTCAGAAATCCTAGTAAGGAAATATTCTCGGAATTGGACGAAATCAACGCCCAGGGTCCTATTTTTGCACGAAGCTTCCAGAAGACCGAGGGGGAAAGGAAGTGGGGCCATGAGGCGCCACCACAGCAGGGCGGCGCGGCCCAGGAGCTGGCAGCGCGGCCCAGGCGTGTGGGGCCCTCGTGTGGCCCCCCGCGTTGCCCTTCCGCCTACTTAAAGCCTTCGTCGCGAAACCCCCAGTACCGAGAGCCACGATACGGAAAACCTTACTGAGACGCCGCCGCCGCCAATCCCATCTCTGGGGATTCTGGGAGATCGCCTCCGCACCTCGCCGGAGAGGGGAATCGTCTCCCGGAGGACTCTTCACCGCCATGGTCGCCTCCGGAGTGATGAGTGAGTAGTTCACCCCTCGGACTATGGGTCCATAGCAGTAGCTAGATGGTTGTCTTCTCCTTATGTGCTTCATTGTTGGATCTTGTGAGCTGCCTAACATGATCAAGATCATCTATCCGTAATGCTATATGTTGTGTTTGTCGGGATCCGATGGATAGAGAATACTATGTTATGTTGATTATCAATCTATTACCTATGTGTTGTTTATGATCTTGCATGCTCTCCGTTATTAGTAGAGGCTCTGGCCAAGTTTTTGCTCTTAACTCCAAGAGGGAGTATTTATGCTCGATAGTGGGTTCATGCCTCCATTAAATCCGGGACAATGGACGTAAAGTTCTAAGGTTGTGGATGTGCCGTTGCCACTAGGGATAAAACATTGATGCTATGTCTAAGGATGTAGTTATTGATTACATTACGCACCATACTTAATGCAATTGTCCGTTGTTTACAACTTAATACCGGAAGGGGTTCGGATGATAACCTGAAGGTGGACTTTTTAGGCATAGATGCATGCTGGATAGCGGTCTATGTACTTTGTCGTAATGCCCAATTAAATCTCACTATACTTTTCATATCATGTATGTGCATGGTCATGCCCTCTCTATTTGTCAATTGCCCGACTGTAATTTGTTCACCCAACATGCTATTTATCTTATGGGAGAGACACCTCTAGTGAACCGTGGACCCCGGTCCATTCTTTTATATCAAATACAACCTGCTGCAATACTTGTTCTACCGTTTTCTCGCAAACAATCATCATCCACACTATACATCTAATCCTTTGTTACAAAGCAAGCCGGTGAGATTGACAACCTCACCGTTTCGTTGGGGCAAAGTACTTTGGTTGTGTTGTGCAGGTTCCACGTTGGCGCCGGAATCCCCGGTGTTGCGCCGCACTACATCTCGCCGCCATCAACCTTCAACGTGCTTCTTGGCTCCTCCTGGTTCGATAAACCTTGGTTTCTTTCTGAGGGAAAACTTGCTACTGTGCGCATCATACCTTCCTCTTGGGGTTCCCAACGGACGTGTGCTGTACACGCCATCAATGTTGCACGCGGAGCACCCAAGGGCACCAACATGCGAACTCTTCTCGCGGAGACCCAAGGATATGAGCGGCTATTTGTCGGACGAGTTAACCACTCGTTCTAGTACAACAAGCACGATCTTCCCGAGGGTTTCACTGACGCGGAGGATGAAGAAGAAGAATCTGCTGAGGAGGGCGACGGGGAGGGCTCCGGGTCAAGTGCTGATCATTTCGAGGAGAACTCCGGCGACGACTCTGGCGATGGCTCCGCCTACGTTGCTTCAGATGAGGATCAATCCTCCGAATGAACCCTGTAGAACAATGGAACAGATGTATCATTTTGGCCCCGGAGTGGGTTTGTAACATAACTTAAATTCTTAAGTAGCTAGGGACGAAACACTTATGCATGGGCGGAAAACACTTATCCTGCTATCCGTTTAAATATTATTTTGCATGTTTCGTTTATGAAAAGCAAGTGCTGGTTTTATATTTTCCGGCTTGTCCATTTGACCTTCCACGAGCCGGAAAACCTCTAGCCGGAAACGCTCGCCAGCGGCGACGAAGCCCAGTGGCAGTCCGTCAATAACCGCGGAAACAAGCCCCCAGCCCAGGTGCCGGAAGTCGCTACCAGGAATCCATGAGTTTGCAACAGAAGATATTTCCGCCAGAAAACTTAAACTTACGTCCTAAAGGACGATTTTGGAAAATCACAACTTTCATACGCGCCTAGGCGGAAACATCCAGCTCTGCGGTTTTAGTTGGAAAAAACATACATGATCTAAAAATGAACAAGTAAAGGAGGTAAAAGACTCAAAGAGTGAACCAAATGCTTTATTTCATTGATCATGTATAACTATTACAAGGTATGTAATTCTATGCTAAGTGTGGAAAGGACGTAGCTGTGCAATGTTCCAAGGACGTTCTGTTTCATCGTATATGTCATCCGGGTCCTCTCGCTTGCGTTTCCGGTACCAGTTAGCAGGTCTATCCTTTAGCTCTCGGAAATCGACAAGGTAGTATGATCCGTTGTGAAGCACTTTGCTAACGACGAAGGGTCCTTCCCATGGAGATTGCAACTTATGGTCTTTAACCTGGCGAAGACGGAGGACCAAGTCTCCGGCCATGAACGAGCGATTCCGGACTCGACGACTGTGATAACGTCGGAGCTTCTGCTGGTAGATGGTGGAACGTTGGTCTGCTAAATTCCGAGCTTCTTCGATCAGGTCCACAGATAGCTGTCTGGCCTCGTCAGCAGTTTCTTCATTGTAGGCGGAAACTCGCGGTGAATCGTGGATGATGTCGGAGGGGAGCACAGCTTCGGATCCGTATACCAGGAAGAATGGGGTGAATCCGGTTGACCTGTTAGGGGTAGTTCGTAAACTCCACAGGACGGAATCTAACTCCTCAGCCCAAGCTCCGGCTGCACGACGCAGTGGTTCTTCAAGGCGTGGCTTAATTCCGGATAGGATGAGTCCGTTGGCTCTTTCGACCAGACCGTTGGACTGTGGATGAGCCACAGATGCAAGGTCAAGCCGGATCCCTACGTCATAGCAATAATCCTTCAATTCTCCTTGTGCGAAGTTTGTGCCATTATCTGTGATTATGCTGTGTGGGATGCCGAATCTCATCACGAGGCTGCAGACGAATTTTAGTGCCGTAGCACCGTCGGCTTTTCTCACAGGCTTGGCCTCGATCCACTTGCTGAGTTTATCAACAGCGACCAGGAGGTACTCAAAACCGCCAGGAGATGATTTCTTTAGTTTACCAACCATATCGAGCCCCCAGACCGCAAATGGCCAGGTGATAGGTATGGTCTTCAGCTCTTGAGCTGGAGCGTTTGGTTGAGTAGCGTAGTACTGGCAACCTCGGCAGGTTTTTACCAGCTTGTCAGCATCTTCTTTAGCTGTGAGCCAGTAAAATCCAAGCCGGAAAGCTTTGGCAACGAGGGACCTGGGGGCGGCGTGATGCCCGCAATCCCCTGCGTGGATCTCTCTGAGGATTTCAATGCCATCTTGATTGGAGACGCATTTGAGAAATACTCCGGTTGCACTTCGTTTGTAGAGCTGTCCGTCAACAATTGTATAGGATCTTGCTCGTCTGATGATCTGTCGTGCGAGGACCTCGTCCTCTGGCAACTTCTGATCGATGAGGTAGTCCAGGAAAGGCGGTGTCTGATACGTCTCCAACGTACCTATAATTTCTGATGTTCCATGCTTGTTTTATGACAATACTTACATGTTTTGCTTGCACTTTATAATGTTTTTATGCGTTTTCCGGAACTAACCTATTAACGAGATGCCGAAGGGCCAGCTTGCTGTTTTCGTTGTTTTTGGTTCCGTAAAGGCTGTTCGGGCAATATTCTCGGAATTCGACGAAACGAAGACCTAGCATCTTATTTTTCCCGGAACCTTCCAGAAAGTCAAAGGGGGACCAGAGGGGAGCCCTGGGGGCCCCACACGTGTGGCCGGCGCGCAACCTTCCAGAAAGTCAAAGGGGGACCAGAGGGGAGCCCTGGGGGCCCCACACGTGTGGCCGGCGCGGCCCAGGAGGGGGGCGCGCCGCCCTAGTGTGAGGTGGCCCCGTGGCCCCTCCGACTCCGACTCTTCGCCTATTTAAGCCCTGGAGACCTAAAAACGCGAGACCAATTGACGAAACTCCAGAAAGACTCCAGGGGCGCCGCCACCATCGCGAAACTCCATTTCGGGGGACAGAAGTCTCTGTTCCGACACCCTGCCGGGACGGGGAAGTGCCCCCGGAAGCCATCTCCATCAACGCCACCGCCTCCATCATGCTCCGTGAGTAGTTCCCCCATGGACTACGGGTTCTAGCTATAGCTAGTTGGTATTCTCTCCCCCATGTACTTCAATACAATGATCTCATGAGCTGCCTTACATGATTGAGATTCATCTGATGTAATCGGTGTTGTGTTTGTCGGGATCCGATGGATTGTTACATTATGATTGTCTATCTATAAAGTTTGTGAAGTAATTGTTGCTACAATCTTGTTGTGTTTAATGCTTGTCACTAGGGCCCGAGTGGCATGATCTTAGATTTAAGCTCTATACTTATTGCTTATATTGTATCTACAAGTTGTATGCACATGTCTATGTCCGGAACCAAAGGCCCCAAAGTGACAGAAATTGGGACAACTGGAGGGGAAGGCTTAGATATGAGGATCACATGTTTTCACGGAGTGTTAATGCTTTGCTCTGGTGCTCTATTAAAAGGAGTACCTTAATTTCCATTAGATTCCCTCGAGGCCCGGCTGCCACCGGCTGGTAGGACAAAAGAGGTTGTACAGGTTTCTCATTGCGAGCACGTATGACTATATATGGAAAACATGCCTACATGATTAATAATCTTGATGTTCTGTCTTAATGCTATTTCAATCCTATCAATTGCCCAACTGTAATTTGTTCACCCAACACTTGTTATTGGAGAGTTACCACTAGTGTAGATAACTGGGAACCCCGGTCCATCTCTCATCATCATATACTCGTTTCTATATGCCATTGGAAGTAGTATCAACTATTTTCTGGTGCCATTGCTCTCATATTACTGCTATCGCTGTCTGTGTTACTCGTTACTACTGCTCTCATATTACTAGTTGCTTTCACATCACCCCTGTTACTAGTGCTTTTCCAGGTGCAGCTGAATTGACAACTCAGTTGTTAAGGCTTATAAGTATTCTTTACCTCCCCTTGTGTCGAATCAATAAATTTGGGTTTTACTTCCCTCGAAGACTATTGCGATCCCCTATACTTGTGGGTCATCAAGACTATTTTCTGGCGCCGTTGCCGGGGAGGCATAGCTCTACTCATAAGTTCACCTGGGGAGTACACTCCACCTCTCTCTCTATTTTATTTTATTTTGTTTTGCTTAGTTTACTTTTGTTTAGTTTATTTGTGCTTAGTTTATTTCTGTCTAGTATCATTTTCCTTAGTTTATTTTTGTCTAGTTTCTTTTTGTCTTGTTTTATTTTCCCTATATACCCAAAAATCCATAAAAATTTGAAAAACCAAAAAATTAAAAACTGCTATTATGGGAGAACCTACAACCTATTTGGAGCTTATAGAATTATATAATAATTATAGAGAATCAAGAACGGGAAAAGTTATGAGTGTTGTGATAGAAAAACTGAATACAATTGCTAAAATCTTGCTTAAACGCCATGATATAAACTGTTGCTCTAAACAGGATACTAAACATCTTAAATTTCAATGTGGCTTTAGTGAGGAAGTTTTAATTAAGAACTATAATTGGAATAGCTATATTCATTTTGGGTTCGAAGAAGTAGAACAATTTGTTTTGTTTATGGGAGCTTCTGAGATTGAATCCTTCATTGCTAAAAATTATGAAACTTGTGTTGTTTGTAAGGACCTTAAAGATTATGTCTCTTCTATCCTTAATTTTTGCATATTAAGCTACAGTGATAATCCCTATATCATTGATTGTCGTGGATGTAACCACGGCAGATGCTACAGGGGGTAGCACTTCGTTGATGCGAGGGGAAGGGAACATTGCCATCTACGGGTCGAGGTGCAAGAGACGCAAGGGTTTTACCCAGGTTCAGCCCCTCCGGAGAGTAAAAGGCCTACGTCCCGCTAGATCTTTATTGCTCGGTGGAGAATTACAATGGGGGGCTCGGCCGGCGGCTACGCCGAGAGCTTACGAGGGAGATTGGATCTCGAGTAAGGTGTCCTCTAGGGTTTAAGCTCGGGGTTTATATAAGCACCCCCGATCTAGGGTTACATGGAGATGACTCGGATCATATCGCTTGCTACTAATCCGGGATCCGCTATCCCTCTCGCAAGTAATCTTCTTGTCCAGCCGTGTGGACCTCCTCCTTAGGATCACGGCCCAGTCGCCTTAGGGCCCAGTCGCTTGGGCGACTGGCGATCCACCCAAGCCTCCATCTTCACGGCGAATGGGACTGGCGACCCACCCCCTATGGGCATATCCCCATCAGTAGTCCCCAAGCGCGGTGGTGAAGAAGCGCGGATCTGGAGCAAGTCTTGGAGAGGCGCGGTGATAAATCAAGATGAGTCGCCGCCGGGCTTCCAAAGATAAAGTCGCGGGTGCGGTGACAGTCTCCGGCCGCCGTAACTTGATCGGGCCGATCGGCGTGTGACGAGTCGGCTCTAGCCAATCGCCGTTTGCCAGTCGACGCGTAGTCATCATAGAGACACGTGGAGAGGCCAACGGCTAGATTTCACGTTGACCGAGGCGCAAACCGTTTGCATGTTGTTGACCGTTGGGCTCGACGTGACCGCTAACGGCTAGTTTAACGGCTATTCAGCCGGAGACGGCGCAGATCTTGACCGTTGATTGCGGGGCGGCGATTCCGGGACGATTCAACGAACAGATTTCATCCTCAATCTGAGCGAGTGCGGGCGGTATAAAGGGTTGCCCCTGGGATTAGGGTTCAACACTCCTCCGCATTCATCTCCCATCTTCTCTCTATCTCATCTTCATTCCAAACTTCACACGCATCCATGGCGACGAAAGGCTGGGGCAAGTCGAAGGTCACGCGGGAGTCTCTCCTCCCGTACGTCGCCTCCGGAGTCATCCCGGAGTTCAACCAAGAGCGATGGCGGGTTCCGCCGGCGAACGAGACGGAGCCCCTCCCGCGGTCCGGGGAGTTCGTGATCTTCCTGAGCTTCCTCGATCGCGGATTCGCTCTCCCCACTTCCGATTTCCTCCGGCAGTTGCTGGCCTTCTACAGCATCAAGGTCTCCGACCTCGGGCCGCACAGCGTCCAGCAGATTTCTCTGTTCGTGGCGCTGTGCGAATGCTACTTGGGCTGTCCGCCCTACTTCCCGCTGTGGGTGTCCATCTTCCACGGGCGGGCGACTCGGGCCAGCAAGAACAGCGAAGCACTCATCCCGAACGGGGGGATCACCTTCCAGGTGAAGTCCGGGGAAAGCTTCATCGACATGGCGCTCCCCAAGAAGGCGCAGTCGCTGTGGCGTCGTTTCTGGTTCTACGCCAAGGAGTACACTCCCCCGGGCGAGGTGTGCATTCCCCAATACAGTCCCGAGCCGAGCGTCCCGCGGCGCCTCAATGTCCGGTCGCTGCCGCGCGAGCAGGAGAAGGTGGTGAAGGATATGCGCCAAGCGATCCAGGCGCTAAAAGATGACGGCCTGACGGCGGTCGACATGTACAACCGTTGGCTTGGCCGGCGGCTGATCCCCCGCGGTGCCGAGCTCACCCCATGTGGGAGTACCGGGGACAGAACGACCGCACCCGGTCGCGACGGCGACCGAGTGGGACGAGGGCGAGTACCGGAAGGCGCTCGCCAAGATCACCACCGCCACCTTCACCTCCTTCGAAGACGGCTTGCAGCCTTACACCGAAGACACCCCGGCGCCTCGGTAATGCTTCGCATGGCGACTTCGCACGGCCTAGCCGCGTCTTCTTCCTTTCCCGACTTGTCCCTTTGATTCGATTACAGCGTTGGCAGAAGATCGCGGACCACCTCCCTCCTCTCGCCGGGAAGGAACCACCGGAGATGACCGAGGGCGAGGAGGAAGAGGTCGACGAGGAGGAGGAGCGCACCGAGTCGGACTCGGAGGCGCGGGACTTCATCAGACTCCCGCGCGGGTCGAAGAGGGGTGCCGAGTCCTCGTCCCAGGGCGCGGCTGAAGAGGAGGCGACCTCTCGCCCGGAGGACAAGGCGGAGCCCTCCAAGGAAGGGGCCGAGCCGCTATCGAAGCGACTGCGCCCCACTCTCCTGGAAGGGTCCATGAGGCTTCAGCGTCCCTTGAAGGACGCGATCGATGCGGGAGCTCGGGCCGGTCCGGGCGTAAGAGCGATTCCCACGGTGAAGTAAGTACTTCTTGTCGAATTTGTCCTTCTTGCGACTGGACTGGGTGTCGACTCACCTCACCTCCCTGTAGGTCCAAGAAGAAGACCTTGGCGAAGCCGCCCGCGGCCGGGGTGGCGGCCACGAGGGCGGCCGAGGCAAAGAAGAAAGCCGCGGAGAGGAAGGCGGCGCCGTCCGACCTTGGGGGTGCGGGGTCGGCTCCGGAAGAGCCCGCCGCCGGGAGCCAAGCGGAGAAGGAGAGCGCTAGCCGCGCCGAGCCCACCGCCAACGTTTTTCCTCTACCCAGCATGGCTCGCGGGGGCATGGCGAGCGCGGCGACGGGTCCGGACGTTGCTCCGCCCGTGGTGGAGGAAGAGTCGACTGACGTTGCATCGACCGAGGGGCAGAAGGCACCCGAAGTTGAAGAGGACATCGTCGAGGAGGGCGGCCTGTCGGAGCCGCTGAAAGAGCGCCGGTCCAAGGCCGCCAGGGACCGAGCCCCGCC
>NC_061508.1:266217876-266344098 GCF_022539505.1 Lolium rigidum
AGGTTTATATATCTTGCTCTTACACCATGTTCCTTCCTTTGTCGAAGGTTTTTTGGCCGGTGACTCTGAAAGTGATCGGCTTCAGCATATGAAGACCCGAATTACTCAGATGGAAAGAGATATGCGCAATATCCATGCCATGGTAGCTATTATAAAGAAAAAGGGCAAAATGGCTGTTGACGCAGAGCGATATGCTTTAAGCGAGCTGCAGAAAGCTACCGATAGTTTAAACTGTAAATGCTTGACACTGTTTTTTTTTTGAAAAATTCTCCCTGCACTTTTGATCTTTGCATCCTTGTCTTCCATCATTCATTGTTCTGAACCTTTCTGAAGAAAACAACCGAGTGCATGACCGTGTAGCAGGTTTAACCAACCTTTCACAATATGAAGAAGTTTTCTAGACGGACAAGCGAAAAGATGTCACTATTGCAAAGTTTCAGGATCGGGTGCACCAAGTACACCGATTTTTTACAAATGCCATATTGGTTTTAAGATGATATGGAAGACTATGTTCCCACTGAATCCAATTCCTCCAACATTGCTAAACTTGATGTCAAAATTTAGCAATGCCAAGAAGGTCCGTAAGCTGGTTCGCTGTCATCTCTTTGCAGGAGTTGACTCGACACTTGCTTTCATATTATCGCGGCATCCTTCGCTAGATTTAGAAACGATTGCAAGATTTGATGGTGACATTAGCCAATATATACCTCTTGTGAAGGATCCTGCCTCCATGATTGCTTCCAGGCTAGAAAATAGCTCAGAGGCATATGACTCCGCCTGAATGATGCTACTTTTTCTTTGATGTAATAAGTAACCCTTGCATCCGAATATTCGGATGCTTTGTTTATAAGTTTTATTCGACACTCGAAATTAATTTCGAAGAATTTTTGTAAAGATGAATGTTTTGTTTGGAGGCGATATATTTGCCACTTTTGACAAAAATACCAGCACCTCACAAGTTGTCATCAAAGATCAGTGGTAGTTTAATTTATCGACTAAGCTACAAATCTCGATGCACTAGTCCTTTTGACATCGGTATTGTGATGTTTTTTACGAATGGTATCGGCAGCAAATTTTTGAGTGATCAGCTCATGTTGCAGGTCTGATGAGCCCGTAGAAATCGAAGTTTGAAATAACCGATGATGTATGTTTTTAGCGATAGCCCCCGAGTAAATCGAGGAAACTATACTCGCTATTGACTCCGTTGCTGTTGAGTAGCTCATTTATTTGATGTACCAACATGGGCCTTCCATAAGTTATTTATCATTGCCACTAGCAGCACTCGCATGTTCCCTGAGGCTTTGGCAGAAGATAATGCATATTGTTTCTGTAAGACCCTTTGATTACCAACCTCGCGTGTTCCATGAGGCTTAGGTGGTAAATTTGGGTATAATTGGCACAAGCGACTCCCGATCTTTTTTATCGGGTTCGCTTGTTGTTCTTTATATCTTGAAGTTGACGCTCGCGGTATTGTGCGAGAAGGAAAGATTTCAAAAAAAAATTGTTCGGGTGTCCCGAAGCAATTAAATGACCGTGTGAAGAAAACTTGAACCTTTATTAATAAGTTTATGACGATAATATAAGCTAATATTGCTATGGCTTAAGTAAGCCTTATTGAAAATAAAATCCTATGAAGATAAAGATGTATGCCACTGATGGCCTGTAACTCACACGTTCGTTGGGAACCCCAAGAGGAAGGTATGATGCGCACAGCAGCAAGTTTTCCCTCAGAAAGAAACCAAGGTTTATCGAACCAGGAGGAGCCACGTTGAAGGTTGATGGCGGCGGGATGTAGTGCGGCGCAACACCAGGGATTACGGCGCCAACGTGGAACCTGCACAACACAACCAAAGTACTTTGCCCCAACGAAACAGTGAGGTTGTCAATCTCACCGGCTTGCTGTAACAAAGGATTAGATGTATAGTGTGGATGATGATTGTTTGCAGAAAACGATAGAACAAGTATTGCGAGTAGATTGTATTCAATGTAAAAGAATGGACCGGGGTCCACAGTTCACTAGAGGTGTCTCTCCCATAAGATAAATAGCATGTTGGGTGAACAAATTACGGTCGGGCAATTGACAAATAGAGAGGGCATGACCATGCACATACATGATATGATGAGTATTGTGAGATTTAATTGGGCATTACGACAAAGTACATAGACCGCTATCCGAGCATGCATCTATGCCTAAAAAGTCCACCTTCGAGGTTATCATCCGAACCCCTTCCGGTATTAAGTTGTAAACAACGAGACAATTGCATTAAGTATGGTGCGTAATGTAATCAATAACTACATCCTTAGACATAGCATCAATGTTTTATCCCTAGTGGCAACAGCACATCCACAACCTTAGAACTTTCCGTCACTCGTCCCAGATTTAATGGAGGCATGAACCCACTATCGAGCATAAATACTCCCTCTTGGAGTTAAGAGCAAAAACTTGGCCGAGCCTCTACTAATAACGGAGAGCATGCAAGATCATAAACAACACATAGGTAATAGATTGATAATCAACATAACATAGTATTCTCTATCCATCGGATCCCGACAAACACAACATATAGTATTACAGATAGATGATCTTGATCATGTTAGGCAGCTCACAAGATCCGACAATGAAGCACAATGGAGAAGACAACCATCTAGCTACTGCTATGGACCCATAGTCCAGGGGTGAACTACTCACTCATCACTCCGGAGGCGACCATGGCGGTGAAGAGTCCTCCGGGAGATGATTCCCCTCTCCGGCAGGGTGCCGGAGGCGATCTCCTGAATCCCCCGAGATGGGATTGGCGGCGGCGGCGTCTCAGTAAGGTTTTCCGTATCGTGGCTCTCGGTACTGGGGGTTTCGCGATGAAGGCTATAAGTAGGCGGAGGAGATAGGTCAGGGGGCCACACGAGGGCCCCACACGACAGGCCGGCGCGGCCAAGGCCCAGGCCGCGCCGCCCTGGTGTCTGGGCACCTCGTGGCCCCACTTCGTGACTCCTTCGGTCTTCTGGAAGCTTCGTGTGAAAATAGGCCCCTGGGCGTTGATTTCGTCCAATTCCGAGAATATTTCCTTACTAGGATTTCTGAAACCAAAAACGAGCAAAACAACGAATCGGCTCTTCGGCATCTCGTTAATAGGTTAGTGCCGGAAAATGCATAAATACGACATATAATGTGTATAAAACATGTAGATATCATCAATAATGTGGCATGGAACATAAGAAATTATCGATACGTCGGAGACGTATCAGCATCCCCAAGCTTAGTTCATGCTCGTCCCGAGCGGAGTAAACGATAACAAAGATAATTTCTGGAGTGACATGCCATCATAACCTTGATCATACTATTGTAAGCATATGTAATGAATGCAGCGATCAAAACAATGGTAATGACATGAGTAAACAAATGAATCATAAAGCAAAGACTTTTCATGAATAATACTTCAAGACAAGCATCAATAAGTCTCGCATAAGAGTTAACTCATAAAGCAATAAATCAAAGTAAAGGTATTGAAGCAACACAAAGGAAGATTAAGTTTCAGCGGTTGCTTTCAACTTGTAACATGTATATCTCATGGATATTGTCAATGTAAAGTAATATAACAAGTGCAATATGCAAGTATGTAGGAATCAATGCACAGTTCACACAAGTGTTTGCTTCTTGAGGTGGAGAGAAATAGGTGAACTGACTCAACATAAAAGTAAAAGAATGGTCCTTCAAAGAGGAAAGCATCGATTGCTATATTTGTGCTAGAGCTTTGGTTTTGAAAACATGAAACAATTTTGTCAACGGTAGTAATAAAGCATATGTGTCATGTAAATTATATCTTACAAGTTGCAAGCCTCATGCATAGTATACTAATAGTGCCCGCACCTTGTCCTAATTAGCTCGGATTACCAGGATTATCATTGCAATACACATGTTTTAACCAAGTGTCACAAAGGGGTACCTCTATGCCGCTTGTACAAAGGTCTAAGGAGAAAGTTCGCATTGGATTTCTCGCTTTTGATTATTCTCAACTTAGACATCCATACCGGGACAACATAGACAACAGATAATGGACTCCTCTTTTATGCATAAGCATGTAGCAACAATTAATGTTCTCATATGAGATTGAGGATATATGTCCAAAACTGAAACTTCCACCATGATTCATGGCTTTAGTTAGCGGCCCAATGTTCTTCTCTAACAATATGCATGCTCTAACCATTAAATGAGTGGTAAATCTCCCTTACTTCAGACAAGACGGACATGCATAGCAACTCACATGATATTCAACAAAGAGTAGTTGATGGCGTCCCCAGGAACATGGTTATCGCACAACAAGCAACTTAATAAGAGATAAAGTGCATAAGTACATATTCAATACCACAATATTTTTTAATCTATTTTGTCCCATGAGCTATATATTGCAAAGGCGAATGATGGAAATTTTAAAGATAGCACTCAAGCAATTTACTTTGGAATGGCGGAGAAATACCATGTAGTAGGTAGGTATGGTGGACACAAATGGCATAGTGGTTGGCTCAAGGATTTTGGATGCATGAGAAGTATTCCCTCTCGATACAAGGTTTAGGCTAGCAAGGTTATTTGAAACAAACACAAGGATGAACCGGTGCAGCAAAACTCACATAAAAGACATATTGTAAACATTATAAGACTCTACACCGTCTTCCTTGTTGTTCAAAACTCAATACTAGAAATTATCTAGACTTTAGAGAGACCAAATATGCAAACCAAATTTTAGCAAGCTCTTCGTATTTCTTCATTAATGGGTGCAAAGTATATGATGCAAGAGCTTAAACATGAGCACAACAATTGCCAAGTATCAAATTATTCAAGACATTTTAGAATTACTACATGTAGCATTTCCCGATTCCAACCATATAACAATTTAACGAAGAAGATTCAACCTTCGCCATGAATACTATGAGTAAAGCCTAAGGACATATTTGTCCATATGCAACAGCGGAGCGTGTCTCTCTCCCACACAATGAATGCTAGGATCCATTTTATTCAAACAAAAACAAAAACAAACCAAACCGACGCTCCAAGCAAAGTACATAAGATGTGATGGAATAAAAATATAGTTTCAGGGGAGGAACCTGATAATGTTGTCGATGAAGAAGGGGATGCCTTGGGAATCCCCAAGCTTAGACGCTTGAGTCTTCTTAAAATATGCAGGGTGAACCACCGGGGCATCCCCAAGCTTAGAGCTTTCACTCTCCTTGATCATATTGCATCATTTCCCTCTCTTGATCCTTGAAAACTTCCTCCACACCAAACTCGAAACAACTCATTAGAGGGTTAGTGCACAATAAAAATTTACATGTTCAGAGGTGACATAATCATTCTTAACACTTCTGGACATTGCATAATGCTACTGGACATTAATGGATCAAAGAAATTCATCCAACATAGCAAAAGAGGTAATGCGAAATAAAAGGCAGAATCTGTCAAAACAGAACAGTTTGTAAAGACGAATTTTAAAGTGGCACCAGACTTGCTCAAATGAAAATGCCCAAATTGAATGAAAGTTGCGTACATATCTGAGGATCACGCACGTAAATTGGCATATTTTTCTGAGCTACCTACGAGAGAGGCAGGTCGAAATTCGTGACAGCAAAGAAATCTGTTTCTGCGCAGTAATCCAAATCTAGTATGAATCTTACTATCAAAGACTTTACTTGGCACAACTATGCATAAAACTAAGATAAGGAGAGTTTGCTACAGTAGTAAACAACTTCCAAGACTCAAATATAAAATAAAGGTACTGTAGTAAAAACATGGGTTGTCTCCCATAAGCGCTTTTCTTTAACGCCTTTCAGCTAGGCGCAGAAAGTGTGTATCAAGTGTTATCAAGAGACGAAGTATCAACATTATAACTTGTTCTAATAATAGAATCAAAAGGTAACTTCATTCTCTTTCTAGGGAAGTGTTCCATACCTTTCTTGAGAGGAAATTGATATTTAATATTACCTTCCTTCATATCAATGATAGCACCAACAGTTCGAAGAAAAGGTCTTCCCAATATAATGGGACAAGATGCATTGCATTCAATATACAAGACAACAAAATCAACGGGGACAAGGTTATTGTTAACGGTAATGCGAACATTATCAACTCTCCCCAAAGGTTTCTTTATAGCATTATCAACAAGATTAACATCCAAATAACAGTTTTTCAATGGTGGCAAGTCAAGCATATTATAAATCTTCTTAGGCATAACGGAAATACTTGCACCAAGATCACATAAAGCATTACAATCAAAGTCATTGACCTTCATCTTAATGATGGGCTCCCAACCATCTTCTAGCTTCCTAGGAATAGAAGCTTCACGTTCTAGTTTCTCTTCTCTAGCTTTTATGAGAGCATTTGTAATATGTTTTGTGAAAGCCAAGTTTATAGCACTAGCATTAGGACTTTTAGCAAGTTTTTGCAAGAACTTTATAACTTCAGAGATATGGCAATCATCAAAATCCAAACCATTATAATCTAAAGCAATGGGATCATCATCCCCAATGTTGGAAAAAAATTCAGCAGTTTTATCACAGGCAGTTTCAGCAGTTTTAGCAATTTTTTGCAGTTTTGCAGGCTTTGCATTAGGAGTGGAAACATTGCCAACACCAATTATTTTACCATTGATAGTAGGAGGTGCAGAAACATGTGAATCATTAACATTACTAGTGGTGGTAATAGTCCAAACTTTAGCTACATTATTCTCTTTAGCTAGTTTTTCATTTTCTTCTCTTTCCCACCTAGCATGCAATTCAGCCATTAATCTTATATTCTCATTAATTCTAACTTGGATGGCATTTTTTGTAGTAACAATTTTATTTTTAATATCCTTATTAGGCATAACTTTCGATTTCAAAAGATCAACATCAGAGGCAAGACTATCAACCTTAGAAGCGAGAATATCAATTTTATTGAGCTTTTCCTCAACAGATTTGTTAAAAGCAGTTTGTGTACTAATAAATTCTTTAAGCATAGCTTCAAGTCCAGGGGGTGTGTTCCTATTATTGTTGTAAGAATTCCCATAAGAATTACCATAACCGTTACCATTATTATAAGGATATGGCCTATAGTTATTACTAGAATTGTTCCGATAAGCATTGTTGTTGAAATTATTATTTTTAATGTAGTTTACATCAACATGTTCTTCTTGGGCAACCAATGAAGCTAACGGAACATTATTAGGATCAACATTAGTCCTATCATTCACAAGCATAGACATAATAGCATCAATCTTATCACTCAAGGAAGAGGTTTCTTCGACGGAATTTACCTTCTTACCTTGTGGAGCTCTTTCCGTGTGCCATTCAGAGTAATTAATCATCATATTATCAAGAAGCTTTGTTGCTTCACCAAGAGTGATGGACATAAAGGTACCTCTAGCAGCTGAATCCAATAGGTTCCGCGAAGAAAAGTTCAGATCCTGCATAAAAGGTTTGGATGATCATCCAAGTAGTCAGTCCATGGGTTGGGCAATTTTTAACCAAAGATTTCATTCTTTCCCAAGCTTGTGCAACATGCTCATTATCCAATTGTTTAAAATTCATTATGCTACTTCTCAAAGATATAATTTTAGCAGGGGGATAATATCTACCAATAAAAGCATCCTTGCATTTAGTCCATGAATCAATACTATTATTGGGCAGAGATAGCAACCAATCTTTAGCTCTTCCTCTTAATGAGAAAGGGAACAATTTTAATTTTATAATGTCACCATCTACATCTTTATACTTTTGCATTTCACACAATTCAACAAAATTATTGAGATGGGCAGCAGCATCATCGTAACTAACACCAGAAAATTGCTCTCGCATAACAAGATTCAGTAAAGCAGGTTTAATTTCAAAGAATTCTGCTGTAGTAGCAGGTGGAGCAATAGGTGTGCATAAGAAATCATTATTGTTTGTGGTTGTGAAGTCACACAACTTAGTATTTTCAGGAGTGGCCATTTTAGCAGTAGTAAATAAAGCAAACTAGATAAAGTAAATGCAAGTAACTAATTTTTTTGTGTTTTTGATATAGAGTGCAAGACAGTAAATAAAGTAAAGCTAGCAACTAATTTTTTTGTGTTTTGATATAATGCAGCAAACAAGAAAGTAAATAAAATAAAGCAAGACAAAAACAAAGTAAAGAGATTGGATTGTGGAGACTCCCCTTGCAGCGTGTCTTGATCTCCCCGGCAACGGCGCCAGAAAAAGATGCTGGCGTGCAGTTGACATGGGAGATAGAAATCTCTGTGTTGTCAGTTTTCTTCACGTCCCCGGCAGCGGCGCGTAAAAAGAGCTTGATGGCGTGTAACTCACACGTTCGTTGGGAACCCCAAGAGGAAGGTATGATGCGCACAGCAGCAAGTTTTCCTTTAGAAAGAAACCAAGGTTTATCGAACCAGGAGGAGCCAAGAAGCACGTTGAAGGTTGATGGTGGCGGGATGTACTGCGGCGCAACACCAGGGATTCCGGCGCCAACGTGGAACCTGCACAACACAACCAAAGTACTTTGCCCCAACGAAACAGTGAGGTTGTCAATCTCACCGGCTTGCTCGTAACAAAGGATTAGATGTATAGTGTGGATGATGATTGTTTGCAGAAAACAGTAGAACAAGTATTGCGAGTAGATTGTATTCAATGTAAAAGAATGGACCAGGGTCCACAGTTCACTAGAGGTGTCTCTCCCATAAGATAAATAGCATGTTGGGTGAACAAATTACAAGTCGGGCAATTGACAAATAGAGAGGGCATGACCATGCACATACATGATATGATGAGTATAGTGAGATTTAATTGGGCATTACGACAAAGTACATAGACCGCTATCTAGCATGCATCTATGCCTAAAAAGTCCACCTTCGAGGTTATCATCCGAACCCCTTCCGGTATTAAGTTGTAAACAACGGACAATTGCATTAAGTATGGTGCGTAATGTAATCAATAACTACATCCTTAGACATAGCATCAATGTTTTATCCCTAGTGGCAACAAGCACATCCACAACCTTAGAACTTGTCGTCACCGTCCCGGATATCAATGGAGGCATGAACCCACTATCGAGCATAAATACTCCCTCTTGGAGTTAAGAGCAAAAACTTGGCCGAGCCTCTACTAATAACGGAGAGCATGCAAGATCATAAACAACACATAGGTAATAGATTGATAATCAACATAACATAGTATTCTCTATCCATCGGATCCCGACAAACACAACATATAGTATTACAGATAGATGATCTTGATCATGTTAGGCAGCTCACAAGATCCAACAATGAAGCACAATGGAGAAGACAACCATCTAGCTACTGCTATGGACCCATAGTCCAGGGGTGAACTACTCACTCATCACTCCGGAGGCGACCATGGCGGTGAAGAGTCCTCCGGGAGATGATTCCCCTCTCCGGCAGGGTGCCGGAGGCGATCTCCCGAATCCCCCGAGATGGGATTGGCGGCGGCGGCGTCTCGGTAAGGTTTTTCGTATCGTGGCTCTCGATGCGGGGGTTTCGCGACGAAGGCTATAAATAGGCGGAGGAGATAGGTCGAGGGGGCCACACGAGGGCCCCACACGACGGGCCGGCGCGGCCAAGGCCCGAGCCGCGCCGCCCGGTGTCCGGGCACCTCGTGGCCCCACTTCGTGACTCCTTCGGTCTTCCGGAAGCTTCGTGTGAAAATAGGCCCCGGGCGTTGATTTCGTCCAATTCCGAGAATATTTCCTTACTAGGATTTCCGAAACCAAAAACAGCAGAAAACAGACAATCGGCTCTTCGGCATCTCGTTAATAGGTTAGTGCCGGAAAATGCATAAATACGACATATAATGTGTATAAAACATGTAGATATCATCAATAATGTGTTATGGAACATAAGAAATTATCGATACGTTGGAGACGTATCAGCCACCACTCGTCTTCTTTAAGTAAGAGGAGGGTCCTTCTTCTCTTGATCCTTGCCTGCCGAAGTGACGACGGCTTCCGAAGCGTCAGCGATTGCTAGGGCGGTGCCCATAGTTTCTGTAGGAGTACTGGTAATTGATGACCAAGAATTAACACCTTCCTCCAAAGCTTTATGTTCTGCTGCCGCAAACTGGACAGTTGCTGCTGTCAAATCATCCGATTGTTTCTTCGTCTTCTTACCGCCATCGACCCCCTTAAGTTTGGAGTCTTGAGGAGTCAGCTGCTTAGAAGGGAAGTCGATAGTTTGAACTTCCGACTTTACCCCAAACATAGCGACGATCTTCTGGAACTCTCGATCACAATTATCTGAGCGAGAGAAACTTCCATGAACCGTAATATTGGTCACATTGTTGCCTGGCATCTTGAGTTTTAGGTACATGTAGTGCGGTACGGCCATAAATTTAGCTTAGGATGGTCTTCCCAAGATAGCGTGGTACTGAGACTCCCAATTCACTACCTTAAACTCGATCCTTTCCTTCCTGAAATTGTTGGATTTCCTGAAGACTACAATCAATGAGATTCTGCTGACAAGGTATCGACTTGTCAATGCCTACAGATTGTAGACTAGGGTTTTAGTAGGAAGTAGAGGTCAAGTAGATCTCGAGGGTTCAGCCGGAAAAGTACTCGACTGCTAGAAAACTAGGGTTGTGTTGACAATGAAATCGATCCTCTCTTTGTCCTTCGACTCCCCCTTATATAGGAGGCGGAGCCGAAGGTTTCGTGGTGTACAAGTTACAGAAACCGGGAGACTCTTTGAGTTCGTCCCATAATAATTACAAGTCTTATTCCTAATACAACTCTATCTTTCCAAAACTATCTCTTAATTGGGCTTCCGAGCTTCATAGACTTCGGGTCGTGGGCCTTCAGTAAACCCTGGGTACCCTCTTCCGCAGGCCCATTGGGGATGCCTATGTCAGTAGCCCCCGAGATTTTGCTTGAATCGAAGAATCAGGGAAAATCTCCATTTTTACAATTATCATATGATCTCTTCGAGTCAATAAATAACTTTCATAAAACGATCGTATATTGTACAGGGATAATGGTAGTTGGGGCTGGTTCATCTAACGGATCAGGTACCAGTTAACTGCTCTTGTGGCAATCCCACAAAAACCTACTTCAAGATCACGTCCCTGGACATGATCTCGGGATACTGGCGTAATTCGACATGTGTCGCTTAAGGTCTTACCAGATGCCGGATTCCAGTTATGTTTTATCGGGTACCTAACGCGTCCGTTAGGATTTTTCTTCGCATCTGTTGACACGGAAAAAGTAGCAAAACGCATTCAGAGGCGATGCCACGCCGCACAGGACGGATCCCGGGGTCTTACCTTCGCAAAGTTCTGCGGCATTCAGAGATTAAATCGCGACTGAGGCGCTCTGAGAATATATTGTCGAGTGCCTTTTTTGGCTACTGGAATAGCACATTTATTCGAATCAATGGATTACTTGTATTTTGTTTATCTTATCCTCCCGATGGGAGTATATGAAGAGTTATTCCATAACTCAAAATATGCTCACCATGACTTCTTCAATTTTATCGGGTACGCGAACAGCGTTCCCGATGGGAGTAGCCCCCGAGGCTACAGCCAAGTGCTTGTACTTGGTTGTAGGCTCACCTTTTTAGTATTGCTGTCACTATATTGTCAGCTTCATCTTTTATCTTTCATCGGGTGCGCGACCAGCGCTCCCGATGGGAGTAGCCCCCGAGGCTACAGTCGAGTATTTATACTTGGCTGTAGGCTCATTTTGCCTTATTTTTGAACAACTCTATATTGTTATCGAGCGACATGCTTGATAAGCTACCCAAACAAGCAATCAATATTGTTATCATCCGCCTTATCCTCTTATCAGAAATATAAACAATACTTCTGATAAGAGCAACCCCTGAGCATATGAGCGTATGCTTGTATTTGATCACTGGCTCTCATCTTTTCTTTGTTGACATACTCGAAATTTCCCTGTCGATATCCTTGATAAAGCTACCCGAAATTCTCTCTTGAATGACGTCGTTGCGGATGATAGTTGTAAGTCAATGTTCCACTTTTTTGCACCAACTCCAATGATACTCCTTTATCAAAACTCCTTTTAAAAGTGTAGCCCCCAAGCATTTGAACAAAAACTTGTATTTGATCAAAGGCTCTCGAAATTACCAATGATGCTCCTCCGCTACCAAACCTCAAAATACCGCAGTCAAAGTTTTTCCTTAAAGTGACATCAGCGCTGACGATGGCCACGATCACTGTATCGGGAAAACGCGAGTTCTGTCCTGTCACTGACTTGTAGGCCCGAAAGTCTGCGGTTTTTGACACGTTACGCAAGTGGGGGACACACGTCCTCCGCTTTTTCTGGCACGCGCACTGTGGCGCCTGTTTAGTTACCTCTAAGTAAAAATACTTTTTTACCCCTGGACACACGTGTAGGGCATTGATGGCGGGTAACTCACACGTTCGTTGGGAACCCCAAGAGGAAGGTATGATGCGCACAGCAGCAAGTTTTCCCTCAGAAAGAAACCAAGGTTTATCGAACCAGGAGGAGCCAAGAAGCACGTTGAAGGTTGATGGCGGCGGGATGTAGTGCGGCGCAACACCGGAGATTCCGGCGCCAACGTGGAACCCGCACAACACAACCAAAGTACTTTGCCCCAACGAAACAAGTGAGGTTGTCAATCTCACCGGCTTGCTGTAACAAAGGATTAACCGTATTGTGTGGAAGATGATTGTTTGCAAGAAAACAGTAAAGAACAAGTATTGCAGCAGATTTGTATTTCAGTATAAAAGAATGGACTGGGGTCCACAGTTCACTAGAGGTGTCTCTCCCATAAGATAAAAGCATGTTGGGCGAACAAATTACAGTCGGGCAATTGACAAATAGAGAGGGCATAACAATGCACATACATGTCATGATAAGTATAGTGAGATTTAATTGGGCATTACGACAAAGTACATAGACCGCCATCCAAGCATGCATCTATGCCTAAAAGTCCACCTTCGAAGTTATCATCCGAACCCCTTCCAGTATTAAGTTGCAAAACAACAGACAATTGCATTAAGTATGGTGCGTAATGTAATCAATAACTACATCCTTAGACATAGCATCAATGTTTTATCCCTAGTGGCAACAGCACATCCACAACCTTAGAACTTGCTGTCACTGTCCCAGATATCAATGGAGGCATGAACCCACTATCGAGCATAAATACTCCCTCTTGGAGTTAAGAGCAAAAACTTGGCCAGAGCCTCTACTAATAACGGAGAGCATGCAAGATCATAAACAACACATAGGTAATAACTTGATAATTAACATAACATAGTATTCTCTATCCATCGGATCCCGACAAACACAACATATAGCATTACGGATAGATGATCTTGATCATGTTAGGCAGCTCACAAGATCCGACAATGAAGCACAATGAGGAGAAGACAACCATCTAGCTACTCGCTATGGACCCATAGTCCAGGGGTGAACTACTCACTCATCACTCCGGAGGCGACCATGGCGGTGAAGATTCCTCCGGGAGATGAATCCCCTCTCCAGCGAGGTGCCGGAGGAGATCTCCGGAATCCCCCGAGATGGGATTGGCGGCGGTGGCGTCTCGGTAAGGTTTTCCGTATCGTGGCTCTCGGTACCGGGGTTTCGCGACGAAGGCTTTAAGTAGGCGGAAGTGCAACGCGGGGGCCACACGAGGGCCCCACACCATAGGTCGGCGCGGCCGGGGCACTGGGCCGCGCCGCCCTAGTGTGGCGGCGCCTCGTGGCCCCACTTCGACTCCTCTTCGGTCTTCCGGAAGCTTCGTGGCAAAATAGGACCCTGGGCGTTGATTTCGTCCAATTCCGAGAATATTTCGTTACTAGGATTTCTGAAACCAAAAACAGCAGAAAACAGTAACTGGCTCTTCGGCATCTTGTTAATAGGTTAGTTCCAGAAAATGCACGAATATGACATAAAGTGTGCATAAAACATGTAGATATCATCAATAATGTGGCATGGAACATAAGAAATTATCGATACGTCGGAGACGTATCAGCATCCCCAAGCTTAGTTCTGCTCGTCCCGAGCAGGTAAAACGATAACAAAGATAATTTCTGAAGTGACATGCCATCATAACCTTGATCATACTATTTGTAAACGTATGTAATGAATGCAGCGATCAAAACAATGGTAATGACATGAGTAAACAAGTGAATCATAAAGCAAAGACTTTTTATGAATAGTACTTCAAGACAAGCATCAATAAGTCTTGCATAAGAGTTAACTCATAAAGCAATAAATCAAAGTAAAGGTATTGAAGCAACACAAAGGAAGATTAAGTTTCAGCGGTTGCTTTCAACTTGTAACATGTATATCTCATGGATAATTGTCAACATAGAGTAATATAACAAGTGCAATATGCAAGTATGTAGGAATCAATGCACAGTTCACACAAGTGTTTGCTTCTTGAGGTGGAGAGAAATAGGTGAACTGACTCAACATAAAAGTAAAAAGAATGGTCCTTCAAAGAGGAAAGCATCGATTGCTATATTTGTGCTAGAGCTTTTATTTTGAAAACATGAAACAATTTTGTCAACGGTAGTAATAAAGCATATGAGTTATGTAAATTATATCTTACAAGTTGCAAGCCTCATGCATAGTGTACTAATAGTGCCCGCACCTTGTCCTAATTAGCTTGGATTACCAGGATTATCATCGCAATACACATGTTTTAACCAAGTGTCACAAAGGGGTACCTCTATGCCGCCTGTACAAAGGTCTAAGGAGAAAGTTCGCATTGGATTTCTCGCTTTTGATTATTCTCAACTTAGACATCCATACCGGGACAACATAGACAACATATAATGGACTCCTCTTTAATGCATAAGCATGTAGCAACAATTAGTGTTCTCATATGAGATTGAGGATATATGTCCAAAACTGAAACTTCCACCATGATTCATGGCTTTAGTTAGCGGCCCAATGTTCTTCTCTAACAATATGCATGCTCTAACCAATAAAGTGGTAGATCTCTCTTACTTCAGACAAGACGGACATGCATAGCAACTCACATGATATTAAACAAAGAATAGTTGATGGCGTCCCCAGAAAACATGGTTATCGCACAACAAGCAACTTAATAAGAGATAAAGTGCATAAGTACATATTCAATACCACAATAGTTTTTAAGCTATTTGTCCCATGAGCTATATATTGCAAAGGCGAATGATGGAATTTTAAAGGTAGCACTCAAGCAATTTACTTTGGAATGGCGGATAAATACCATGTAGTAGGTAGGTATGGTGGACACAAATGGCATAGTGGTTGGCTCAAGGATTTTGGATGCATGAGAAGTATTCCCTCTCAATACAAGGTTTAGGCTAGCAAGGTTATTTGAAACAAACACAAGGATGAACGGTGCAGACAAAACTCACATAAAAGACATATTGTAAACATTATAAGACTCTACACCGTCTTCCTTGTTGTTCAAAACTCAATACTAGATATTATCTAGACTCTAGAGAAACCAAATATGCAAACCAAATTAGCAAGCTCTAAGTGTTTCTTCATTAATGGGTGCAAAGTATATGATGCAAGAGCTTAAACATGAGCACAACAATTGCCAAGTATCAAATTATCCAAGACATTTTAGAATTACTACATGTAGCATTTTCCAATTCCAACCATATAACAATTTAACGAAGAAGAAACTTCGCCATGAATACTATGAGTAAAGCCTAAGGACATACTTGTCCATATGCTACAGCTGAGCGTGTCTATCTCCCACAAAGTGAATGCTAGGATCCATTTTATTCAAACAAAAATAAAAACAAAAACAAACCGACGCTCCAAGTAAAGCACATAAGATATGGCCGAATAAAAATATAGTTTCAGGGGAGGAACCTGATAATGTTGTCGATGAAGAAGGAGATGCCTTGGGCATACCCAAGCTTAGAGCTTTCACTCTCCTTGATCATATTGTATCATACTCCTCTCTTGATCCTTGAAAACTTCCTCCACACCAAACTCGAAACAACTCATTAGAGGGTTAGTGGACAATAAAAATTAACATGTTCAGAGGTGACACAATCATTCTTAACACTTCTGGACATTGCATAAAGCTACTTGGACATTAATGGATCAAAGAAATTCATCCAACATAGCAAAAGAGGCAATGCGAAATAAAAGGCAGAATCTGTCAAAACAGAACAGTCCGTAAAGATGGATTTTATTGAGGCACCAGACTTGCTCAAATGAAAATGCCCAAATTGAATGAAAGTTGCGTACATATCTGAGGATCACTCACGTAAATTGGCTTAATTTTCTGAGTTACCTACAGAGAATTAGACCCAGATTCGTGACAGCAAAGAAATCTGTTTCGCGCAGTAATCCAAATCTAGTATTCACTTTACTATCAAAGACTTTACTTGGCACAACAAAACTCAAAACTAAGATAAGGAGAGGTTTCTACAGTAGTAAACAACTTCCAAGACTCAAATATAAAACAAAAATACTGTAGTAAAAACATGGGTTGTCTCCCATAAGCGCTTTTTTTAACGCCTTTCAGCTAGGCGCAGAAAGTGTATATCAAGTAACATCAAGAGATGAAGCATCAACATCATAATTTGTTCTAATAATAGAATCATAAGGTAACTTCATTCTCTTTCTAGGGAAGTGTTCCATACCTTTCTTGAGAGGAAATTGATATTTAATATTACCTTCCTTCATATCAATAGTAGCACCAACGGTTCGAAGAAAATGTCTTCCCAATATAATGGGGCAAGATGCATTGCATTCAATATCCAAGACAACAAAATCAACGGGGACAAGGTTATTGTTAACCATAATATGAACATTATCAACTTTCCCCAAAGGTTTCTTTTTAGCATTATCAACGAGATTAACATCCAGATAACAGTTTTTCAATGGTGGCAAGTCAAGCATATCATAGACTTTCTTAGGCATAACGAAATACTTGCACCAAGATCACATAAAGCATTACAATCAAAATCATTGACCCTCATTTTAATGATGGGCTCCCAACCATCCTCTAGCTTTCTAGGAATAGAAGTTTCAAGTTTTAGTTTCTCTTCTCTAGCTTTTATGAGAGCATTTGTAATATGTTTTGTGAAAGCCAAGTTTACAGACGCTAGCATTGGGACTCTTAGCAAGTTTTTGTAAGAACTTTATAACTTCAGAGATGTGGCAATCATCAAAATCTAAATCATTATGAGCTACAGCAATGGGATTATCATCCCCAAGGTTGGAAAAAATTTCAGCAGTTTTATCACAGACAGTTTCAGCAGTTTTAGCAATTTGAGGTAATTTTGCGCGCTTTGCACTAGGAGTAGAAACATCGCCAACACCAATTATTTTACCATTAATAGTAGGAGGTGCAGCAACATGTGAATCATTAGCATTGCTAGTGGTGGTAATAGTCCAAACTTTAGCTACATTTTTCTCTTTAGCTAGTTTTTCATTTTCTTCTCTATCCCACCTAGCACGCGATTCAGCCATTAATCTTATATTCTCATTAATTCTAACTTGGATGACATTTGCTGTAGTAACAATTTTATTTTCAATATCCCTATTAGGCATAACTTTCGATTTCAAAAGATCAACATCAGAGGCAAGACTATCAACCTTAGAAGCAAGAATATCAATTTTATTGAGCTTTTCCTCAACAGATTTGTTAAAGGCAGTATGTGTACTAATAAATTCTTTAAGCATAGCTTCAAGTCCAGGGGGTGTGTTCCTATTATTATTGTAAGAATTCCCATAAGAATTAGCATAACCGTTACCATTATTATAAGGATATGGCCTATAGTTATTACTAGAGTTGTTCCGATAAGCATTGTTGTTGAAATTATTATTTTTAATGAAGTTTACATCAACATGTTCTTCTTGGGCAACCAATGAAGCTAACGGAACATTATTAGGATCAACATTAGTCCTATCATTCACAAGCATAGACATAATAGCATCAATCTTATCATTCAAGGAAGAGGATTCTTCAACAGAATTTACCTTCTTACCTTGTGGAGCTCTTTCTGTGTGCCATTCAGAGTAATTAACCATCATATTATCAAGGAGCTTTGTTGCTTCACCAAGAGTGATGGACATAAAGGTACCTCCAGCAGACTGAATCCAATAAATTCCGCGAAGAAAAATTTAGTCCCGCATAGAAGGTTTGGATGATCATCCAAGTAGTCAGTCCATGGGTTGGGCAATTTTTAACCAAAGATTTCATTCTTTCCCAAGCTTGAGCAACATGTTCATTATCCAATTGTTTAAAATTCATTATGCTACTCCTCAAAGATATAATTTTAGCAGGGGGATAATATCTACCAATAAAAGCATCCTTGCATTTAGTCCAGGAATCAATACTATTCTTAGGCGAGAGATAGCAACCAATCTTTAGCTCTTCCTCTTAATGAGAAAGGAAACAATTTCAATTTAATAATGTCACCATCTACATCCTTATACTTTTGCATTTCACACAATTCAACAAAATTATTGAGATGGGCAGAAGACATCATCGAACTAACACCGTGAAAATTGCTCTCGCATAACAAGATTCGATAAAGCAGGTGTTTAATTTCAAAGAATTCCGCTGTAGTAGCAGGTGGAGCAATAGGTGTGCATAGGAAATCATTATTATTTGTGGTTGTGAAGTCACACAACTTAGTATTTTCAGGGGTGGCCATTTTAGCAGTAGTAAATAAAGCAAACTAGATAAAGTAAATGCAAGTAACTAATTTTTTGTGTTTTTGATATAGCAAACAAGATAGTAAATAAAGTAAAGCTAGCAACTAATTTTTTTGTGTTTTGATATAATGCAGCAAACAAAGTAGTAAATAAAATAAAGCAAGACAAAAACAAAGTAAAGAGATTGGGAAGTGGAGACTCCCCTTGCGGCGTGTCTTGATCTCCCCGGCAACGGCGCCGTAAAAAAGAGCTTGATGGCGTGTAACTCACACGTTCGTTGGGAACCCCAAGAGGAAGGTATGATGCGCACAGCAGCAAGTTTTCCCTCGTAAAGAAACCAAGGTTTATCGAACCAGGAGGAGCCAAGAAGCACGTTGAAGGTTGATGGCGGCGGGATGTAGTGCGGCGCAACACCGGAGATTCCGGCGCCAACGTGGAACCCGCACAACACAACCAAAGTACTTTGCCCCAACGAAACGTTGAGGTTGTCAATCTCACCGGCTTGCTGTAACAAAGGATTAACCGTATTGTGTGGAAGATGATTGTTTGCAAGAAAACAAGTAAAGAACAAGTATTGCGAGCAGATTTGTATTTCGAGTATAAAAGAATGGACCGGGGTCCACAGTTCACTAGAGGTGTCTCTCCCATAAGATAAAAGCATGTTGGGTGAACAAATTACGGTCGGGCAATTGACAAATAGAGAGGGCATAACAATGCACATACATGTCATGATAAGTATAGTGAGATTTAATTGGGCATTACGACAAAGTACATAGACCGCCATCCAAGCATGCATCTATGCCTAAAAAGTCCACCTTCGAGGTTATCATCCGAACCCCTTCCGGTATTAAGTTGCAAAACAACGGACAATTGCATTAAGTATGGTGCGTAATGTAATCAATAACTACATCCTTAGACATAGCATCAATGTTTTATCCCTAGTGGCAACAAGCACATCCACAACCTTAGAACTTGCTCGTCACCGTCCCGGATATCAATGGAGGCATGAACCCACTATCGAGCATAAATACTCCCTCTTGGAGTTAAGAGCAAAAACTTGGCCAGAGCCTCTACTAATAACGGAGAGCATGCAAGATCATAAACAACACATAGTTAATAACTTGATAATTAACATAACATAGTATTCTCTATCCATCGGATCCCGACAAACACAACATATAGCATTACAGATAGATGATCTTGATCATGTTAGGCAGCTCACAAGATCCAACAATGAAGCACAATGAGGAGAAGACAACCATCTAGCTACTGCTATGGACCCATAGTCCAGGGGTGAACTACTCACTCATCACTCCGGAGGCGACCATGGCGGTGAAGAGTCCTCCGGGAGATGAATCCCCTCTCGGCGGGGTGCCGGAGGAGATCTCCGAAATCCCCCGAGATGGGATTGGCGGCGGCGGCGTCTCGGTAAGGTTTTCCGTATCGTGGCTCTCGGTGCTGGGGTTTCGCGACGAAGGCTTTAAGTAGGCGGAAGTGCAACGCGGGGGGCCACACGAGGGCCCCACACCATAGGTCGGCGCGGCCAGGGCCTGGGCCGCGCCGCCCTAGTGTGGCGGCGCCTCGTGGCCCCACTTCGACTCCTCTTCGGTCTTCTGGAAGCTTCGTGGCAAAATAGGACCCGGGGCGTTGATTTCGTCCAATTCCGAGAATATTTCGTTACTAGGATTTCTGAAACCAAAAACAGCAGAAAACAACAGAACGGCTCTTCGGCATCTTGTTAATAGGTTAGTTCCAGAAAATGCACGAATATGACATAAAGTGTGCATAAAACATGTAGATATCATCAATAATGTGGCATGGAACATAAGAAATTATCGATACGTCGGAGACGTATCAGGCATCAAATCCATTCTGCCACCATCCAACGGCGCGGCGTTTCGCTGGCTTGCTATAAATAGTCTTCTTCTTCCTCCTGTTATCCCCTTCGCTGCGCCGCGCTCATGTCCTCTCTCTCTCTCCAAAAACCTCCATTGCAACCAAACAAGCTCCCGCGCTCTTCCTCATCCTCAATATATCTCTAGCACCAACGTTGATGCCACCGCGGGCGAGGCTCACCAAGCACACCATCCCCGAGGTAAGCATGGAGACACCAGATCTGGAGGTTTCCGAGTGGGAGAGATCCAAGATCTCAAACCAAGACGCGAACCTGATGAAGAAGCTTGGCTTGATGAAGGAGGGAGCGCTGATCTTCCCCAGTGAAGAAAGCTTCCCGACGCCCCCCATCCAACATCGGGTAACCTTCGTTGACCACCTTATCCGTGATCTCTCCGCTCCTATCCATGAATTCCTTCGTGGATTGCTCTTTGTGTATGGGCTGCAGCTGGACCAGCTGACTCCCAATTCTATCCTTCATATTTCTATTTTCATCACACTCTGCGAATGCTTTCTCGGGACCCAACTGAATTGGGCCATGTGGAAACGCATTTTCTACATTCGCCGCAACAGCTCCCACAACATCGCCTACAATATAGGTGGTGTTGTTATCTGTGTCCGTCCTGACGTCGATTATTTCAATGTAAACTTTCCCGACTCCGTCCAAGGGTGGCGCAGGAGAAGGCTATACGTCCGCGAGGAATGCTCTGACTCGCAGGAATACAACATCGCCCCTTTTGATGGTAGCGCAAAAATTCTTCGGCGCCGATCCTGGGATGCAGAAGCCATCGAAGAAGAGAAAACGGTGACAGATGCGCTGATGAAGCGCATCCATGAGCTGCAGAATACCCGAGGCATAGAATTGTCGGGTATTCAGATTACTGCGCATTTCCTTAGGATTAGGGTGCAGCCTCTATAGGCTCGCAAAAACCCTCTATGGTTGTATGCTGGCGAGAAAGATGTCGACCGCATATCCAAAGATCTCTCTGTGAAGGATTTGGAAAAGCTTGTCCGACGAGTTTCATCGCTAAGCAAGAAAGATTCAGTTCCATCTTCTTGCCGAGTAGAGCCGTACACCAGCGCCAATCCTCTTCCCAAGGTAAATGACTTGGCATCTCGCAATTATGTTTATTCGACTGCCATCTTGCGCAAATTATTTTCCCAAGTTTTTATTGTTTCGACTACTATCTTGCTGAACTTTCTGTTGACAATTTTCTTCTTCAGAAACATCAAGTTTTATCCTCCCTGCCTCCCCTTCCTGAAGGTGGGGAGGTCGATGAACGTACCATCGTTACTGACGATGCACAGGGTACTTCTCGCCCTGAGAGTGAAGTCGTAGGATCTCAAAAATCCGCGGCTTCCTCTGAAAGAGATACTGAATCCGACGCTTCCGAGTCGGTACACTCTCTCCCTTCCGTTGTTTCCCCAAAGAACAAGAGGAAAAGGGGAGATGTCGAAGACTCTGGCACCTCGAAACCCGGCGTACCACCTGCCGAAGAAACTGCTCCCGAGGAGGAGGAGGCCTTCAATCCTTACGAGGATGCTCTCGTTAGCTCGTAAGCTACCCTGCCTTCTTTTCCTTTTTTGCATATTGCTTGTACACTTTCTCATACTATCTTTTGTGGACAGCGGCGAAGAAGAAGAACCCGCTGCCAATGTGACTGCTCCTACGAGCACGTCACAAACTTTGGTTCTTTCGGAGACTCGCCGTGCAACGGAGGAAACCTCACCTCCTCGTCCGGACTTGGAAACGTCGACTCCAATCGCCAGCCCCCGAGCCCCCTCGCCAAAAAGGGCGAGGATTGAACTTGGCGAGGAACTAGGCTTGTTGGCCGGAAGTTCAACGACACCTCCTCTGGATGATGTAAGTATTTTTGCTGCTCTTTTCCATTACTTGTCAAGTTTCCCTATTTTTGAACTTTTCTCTTGTTTTTTCTCCGACAGCCTCTTATGAAGCACTTCATCAGCCTTGGTACTCAATTTATTGGGTACCGAGACACTGTCGAAGGTTTTAAAGGTACGTCTTTCTTTCTTCCTTATTTTTTCACCAAGGAAACTATATTTCTAGCTGTCTCAGCGTTCTTACCTTATTTCCTTCCACTAGATGCTCTCGCAAAAGCTAATAAGCGCGCCGATGATCTCGCCCTCAGGCTAGAGCAAAGTGAAAAAGCTCGCGAGAAGGCTGAACAAGACGCTGCCTCTGTTGGAGAACTTCGAAAGAGGCTCCACCAAGCTGAAACCGCCTTAAGCGAGAATACAACTCAACAAATTGCTCGTGAACAGGATGTCATCGGGCGCCTAGAATCTCAGAATCGGCGCTTTGTCAGTAAGTTCATAAATCCTTTTGCTCAAGTCCCTTCCAAGATTAGCTCTCCTTGTATTTGTTGATAACCCAAAATTTGTTTCAGCAGGAAAGATGGTTCAAGATTTTGAACTTGAAAGGCCTGAAGGGGATCGTCTTCTCGACACCCCTTCTCTCCTTGAAATTCATGGGGATTTGGCGCGCCGCAGTATTGCTGATGCGCGGACCGCATTTACGCGTCTTTTCCCCTACTTCTTCCCGAAGAAAAGCGCGCCCGAACCCTTCTCTGAGCTTGCGAAGTGCTATATTCCTGAAGAAGATCTTGGGTTGGCTTTCTGTCAGGAAAACCTGAAGATTGGCGTCGAAGGCACCATAGCTTTGGTTGCCGAGAGCCAGCAAAGCGTCGACTGGGCGAAAGCTGGTGAGACGAAGAAGATCAACAAGGAGAGGTGGCAATCTTTGATCAAGGCTGCCAAACCGCATTCGAAGAAGATCCTCTCCTTCCTCAGATACAAGCCTCCCTCCAGTTCTGCCAAGACGGAGGTCAAGTAGACCATCTTACACCTCCGTTTGCTATCTTGCTTTTGCTAGATGTCGATATCTTCATGATATATGACTATTTTCGTCGACTCACTAGGAGTTGACCTTTTGTAATGGGGCATCACTTGTAAATATCTCAACTTATCAATGAAAAAGAATGATCCATTGCTTGTTTATTGATGTCGCCCTTTTCTTTCTTCCAGTTGATATTTGATAACTACTCTAAGATTGTTGGAACCTCGCCTGCTTCAGTTGCTACTTCTCGCTCAAACCGGGTCCCTGACGATGTTTCCCTTGACTAATCTTCATGTGCTAACTTGGATCAGTCAGAATTGACTGAACTTCGGCAACAGCTCCAAACTTTGAAGAAACAATCCCTTATCGTCATGGAACAGTCCCGCAAATCGTCCGAGCGGGAAAAATAGCTCTTCAACAGGCCCAAGAAGCTTTAGCATTGAAAAAAACCGCGACTGCCGAAGCTGCACAAGCCGTGTCCCGAGAAAATTATATGCTTGACTTAATGGCAGCCGCAAGTCTGGACATGGCAGGTACGTTTCACATTTTCTGAATCCTCTCTTGTCCTTCACTATCTTGTCATCTTATTTTGTTCCTTATTCCCTGAATAGGCGCTTTTTTGGATGTTGCTGCCGAAGATCAACGAGTTGATGCGAGATCCAGTATTGTTTTTAACCTTGCCTTGGACAATGGTTCCAGTTTTTGGTCTTCTCCGGATCGGACCCGACAAATTGTCAGATTTCAAGACCGCGCGGGTCAGGTTCGAGAGTATCTCGAGTTTTGTACTAGAACATTGGCTATGGTTTATAATGCCATGTTTCCTCGGAATCTTCAACCCAAGACACTTCCTGACTTGATGGAGAAATTTAAAAGTGCTCACCAAGTGTATGGATTTGTGAAAGCTCAATTGATGTCAGGCACCAGGTTTGCCATGATTATGCTGCAGATCCGCTATCCGAAGTTGGATATGACCAACATTGTTGAAGCTTGTCACGTTAAACTTAGGAGGCGAAGAAGAAACGTCGATAAAATCAACGATGTCGTGACACCCGTAGCCGAAGATATGATTGACTATTTACTTCAGATGGACGCTAACTTCTTTTTGGAAAGCCATTATGCTGACTTCTGGGTGCCTCTGCAGAGGGTGAAAGAATAAACATAGATGATATATATGAGGCTTAGCTGAAGACTTATCTTTGCTGCCGAGCTTGTTTTATTAAAGCTTTTGTATATTGCGAAGACTGTATATAATTGAATCTATTTTGTTTAGCCCCCGAGTTTTTCGGTTGCTATATTTTTTGTGTCTTTATTGCTTTGCGAGGTTTTTTAACCAAGGCCGGTGACTTGTAAGTTGTATATTGCAAAGACTTTGTATGTATATTGAATCCGCGGGTTGCAAGCCCCCGAGCCTGTCGAAGAAAAAGATGTATATCACCAATACCTTTACTGTATTGCAGCACCGCGAGCCCGCCTCATTAAAAACCTTTCAGCCCCACTCGGTGCCCTGGAAGGAAAGAGTGCGTCTGAAAACTCGTGGGCTTTTCAGTACATTGTATGTTTACATATAGGACTATATCTCGGCTTAAGCGTAAAAACGCCTAAGCTGCGCCACGTTCCAGGGATTTGGCTCGGCAATCCCTGTCTTCTTGTCCTTTATTATGTATGCTCCTCCTTCGATTACTTCGGTGACGATGTATGGGCCTAGCCATGGTGACTCGAATTTTTCATGACTATCTTGCGTGAGCCGAAGAACCAGGTCGCCAACTTGGAAGGATCTTGGTCGCAAACGTCGACTATGATAATTTTTCAGATCTTGCTGGTACTTGGTGACTCGTGACAGCACCTCGTCTCGAGCTTCGTCGAGTGCATCGACATTGTTCTCCAATGCCTTTCTTGAAGTTTCTTTGTCATATTCCGCCACTCTTGGAGAGTTGTGTTCTATTTCTATCGGGAGCACTGCCTCGGCTCCATGAACCAGGAAAAACGAAGTTTCTTGTGTGGCTGTATTGGGTGTTGTACGTATACTCCATAACACGCTAGGCAATTCCTCTGGCCAGGTATGTCGAGCTTTTTTCCAATGGTGTTAGCAGACGTTTCTTGATGCCATTGCAGATGATACCGTTCTCTTTTTCGACTTGACCATTGGTCTGCGGGTGCGCAACTGATGCAAAGTGTAGTTTGATGCCTACCTCTGCACAATATGCTTTGAATTCCTTGGAGGTGAAGTTGCTGCCATTATCCGTAACGATGCTATGAGGAACTCCAAACCGAAAAACGATACTTTTGATGAACTTGACCGCCGAAGCTGCGTCTGGCGAGTTTATTGGCTTTGCCTCAATCCACTTAGTAAACTTGTCGACAGCTACAAGCATATACTCGTATCCTCCTGGCCATGCATTGTTCAATTTTCCCACCATATCAAGACACCATTGAGCGAAAGGCCATGACAATGGTATTGGCATCAATTCTGCTGCCGGAGAATGAGGTTTTGCCGCAAACCTTTGGCACGCATCACAGGTGCGCAGTATGTCCTTTGCATCTTCTACTGCTGTGAGCCAGTAAAATCCTGCTCTGAAAACCTTGGCCGCTATAGCTCGACTACTTGCGTGGTGTCCACACACTCCCTCGTGCACATCCTTTAAGATTAATCTTCCTTCTTCAGGTGTAACACATTGCTGCAATACTCCCGAGATGCTCCGTTTATACAGCTCTCCCTTGACCACAGTAAAGGCTTTCGATCATCGAATAACTCGCATGGCTTCTACCGGATCTTCGGGTATTTCTTTCCTTAGGATGTATGCTACGTAAACCTGCATCCAAGGAACTTGTACCACCATTACCTCGTGTGTTTCCTCGTCTCCTAAGACGCTTGCTTCTGATCCTTCCTGAGCCCCCGAGTCTTTCTCAAGCTTATCCTTCTTTTTGGCTGTTTCTTCGCCTTGGTTGACCTTTCAGTTATTTCCTCTCAAAATACTCCGGGTGGTATTGCTAAACACTGCGACCCGATGTTTTCCAGAACGTCGGCTTCATCATTGCTGAGTCTACTGATATGATTTACTTCACACCCGTCGAAAAGTTTCTCGAGTTCATTGTATACTTCTTTGTATGCAATCATACTGTCATTGACTGCGTCACATTGGTTCATCACCTGTTGAGCCACCAGCTGGGAATCACCGAAGATTTTTAATCGAGTTGCTCCACAAGCTTTCGCCATCTTCATCCCACGTATGAGTGCTTCGTACTCCGCCTCATTATTGGATGCGTTTGGAAACGTCATCCGCAGCACATATTTCAACTTGTCGCCTTGAGGTGATACTAGTATCACGCCAGCTCCAGCTCCTTCTAGCCTCTTGGACCCGTCGAAGTTCATAGTCCAAGTTCTCGACAAATCTGGAGGTCCCGTATTTTGCAGCTCCATCCATTCTGCGACGAAGTCTGGTAAGACCTGCGACTTTATTGCTTTTCTTTTCTCATATGTGATGTCCCGAGGGGAAAGCTCTATTCCCCAAAGGGAGACACGATCTGTAGCCTCTGGATTGTTTAATATATTGGATAAAGGTGCCTCATTGACCCCTATTATCGGATGCGCCGAAAAATAGTGTCGTAATTTTTTTGCGGTTGTGAACACTCCATATGCCAACTTCTGGTACTGCGGGTACCGCTGTTTTGAAGGCGATAAGACTTCGCTGACGAAGTATACCGGCCGCTGGACTCCATGGAGTTTTCCTTCTTCTTCTCTTTCGACCACAAGTACTGTGCTAACCACCTGAGGCGTGGTTGCGATGTACAACATGAGAGGTTCCTTTTCCTTGGGCGCCACCAATATTGGTGGTGTTGAGATTGTGCGCTTCAGGTCCTCAAAAGCTCTGTCTGCTTCTTCATTCCACTCGAACTTTTCTCCCTGCTTGATCAAGGCGTAGAACGGCAACGCCTTTTCTCCCAGTCTGGCGACGAATGTGCTTAAAGCTGCGACTCACCCAGTCAGCTGTTGTATTTCCTTTAACTTTGTTGGCTTCCGCATCGTCACGATGGCTTGAATTTTCTTCGGGTTGGCCTCGATTCCTCTTGCTAACACCAGAAACCCGAGAAGTTCTCCCGCAGGGACGCCAAAAGAACACTTCGTCGGGTTCAACTTGAGGAAGAATTTATTGAGATTGTCGAAAGTTTCCTTGAGATCCTCGATCAAGGTTGGGCCCTCCTTTGTTGTTATGACGACGTCATCAATGTATATTTGAATGTTCTTGCCGATCTGTGTGGCAAGATACTTCTGCATCATCCGCTGATATGTTGCTCCCGCCTTTTTAAGCCCAAAGGCATTGTTCTGTAACAAAACACACCATACGGTGTTATGAAAGCTGTTTTGACTTCATCTTCTTATTTTAGTCTGATCTGGTTGTAACCAGAGTATGCGTCCAGGAAGGAAAGACGTTCACATCCTGCCGTGGAGTCGATGATTTGATCGATCCTCGGGAGGGGGAAGTGATCCTTTGGACAATGTTTATTGAGACATGTGAAGTCGACGCACATGCGAAGGACCTCCGTGTTTTTCTTCGGGGCCAACACTGGGTTTGCTACACCTGTGGCCTCTGCGTGTAACTCTTTGATGAATCATGCCTCTCTGAGCCGATTAATTTCTGACAGCATAGCTTTGCGGTTGGGTTCCAAAAAACGCAGTAAAGGTTGTTTGATTGGTCTAGCCATTGGATCCAAGTTTAGGGGGTGCTCAGCGAGTTCCCTGGGTACTCCTGGCATGTCAGCTGGACACCATACGAAGATTTCCCAGCGCTCACGGAGGAACTCGACGAGCGTGCTTTCCTATGTGAGGTCCATGTTTGTTGTGATAGATGTCGTTTTCTTGGGATCTGTCGGGTGAATCTGTACTTCCTTGGAGTTTGTAGTAGTGTCAAAGGTTGGCTCCTTGAGCGGCCTCCCTCCATCAAGCAACACATCATAATCAGTTGTTAACCTTGACGCCATATACTCTGCTTGCATCCCGAAAGTTTCTGACAGTCGATGAAAATCCTTGTCGCACTTATCAACTAGCGCGAAACTACCTTTCATTGTGATTGGGCCTTTGGGTCCAGGGAGTCTCCACAACAAGTATGTGTAATGTGGTACCACCATAAACCTGGCATACGCGGGTCGTCCTAGTAAAGCATGGTACTGTGATGGGAAATCCACGACTTCGAACTCCAACCTCTCTATTCTGTAGTTCTCTCGAGTTCCAAACTGAACGTCGAGATTGATCTTCCCCAATGGATAACTCGGCTTGTCCGGTGTGATACCATGGAAGCGCGTGTCGGTTGGTTTTAAGTTTGCCAAGGATATGTTCATCTTCCTCAATGTATCTGCGTACATAAGGTTCAAACTGCTGCCTCCATCTATGAACACTCGTGAAACATCGAATCCTGCGATCACCGCTGGTAAGATCAAAGCTAATTGCCCTGGTCGCGGTACTTGCTGCGGGTGGTCCGCTATGGTGAAACCAATGTCCTGTCCCGACCAATTGAGGTACTCGATTGTTGGTGGAGGCATCTTTTCTGCCATGAAGACTTGTCGTGAAATTACTTTTTGAGCTCTATTGGATGGCCTGGCCTTCTGAATCATCGAGACCGCACCATTGGTGTCAATATAAGGAGGCGGGTATGGAGCTGCCGCCAATTGCAACTGGTGTCGATTTTCGTCCGTAATTGTGGGTGGAGGTGGAAGGTGAATCTCACTCCTTGGCCCCTGGGGGTTTCTGTTTACTACCTGCGTGCTGGTATGCCCTGCATATCGATGTAGTGCTAGAAAAGGTCGGCAGTCCTTCTGAAGATACCCTGACTGCCTCTTTCCATTATTATCAAGGAAGAAGTGCTTTTGGCATGGACCGTTTAAGAGGTCCTCGGGTGATACATACGGCCTCTGAAACCTTGGTCCATTATTTTTCCTGTTGGGACGGGAGCCATCCTTGTAATCATTACGCTGCTCTCCACTCTTTTGATAATCATCCCGATTATTACCTCCGCTGCTTCCTCGAAAACCAGCCGATATTTGGCCGGGAGCATCATAATCTGAGAACTGTCGAGAGAATCATCGCCTATTTTGAAAGTATCGGTTGCGCTCATCCTCAGGTGACATGTGCCGTTTATTATGAACGACATCTTCTCCATCTGCCTATCGATTCGCTATTTCCATGAGTGCTGCTATTGTTTTTGGGTTGGTTCTTCCCAAATCCTCGACAAAGTCCTTCCTTCGGATTCCAGCAACGAACGCGTCTATTTCTCTCTCGTCAGATATGTTTTCTGCCGAGTTTTTGATGATGTTCCACCTCTGGATATACATCCTCATTGGTTCATCATACTTTTGTCTCCAGGCCCGTAGCTGCTCCAACGACGCGGGTTTCTTGCATGTGGACAAGAAATTCTTCACAAATATGTCTTCGAAAGTTTCCCAGCTGTCGATGGAACCAGGAGGCAGCTTTTTTTATCCATGACCGTGTTGGTCCACTCAAGTGTACCTGGATGCTTTGCATGGCCGTTGCTCTAGTTCCGCCCATCAGTTTCACCGTCTCCAGGTAGTCGATTAACCAATCCTCATGAACTTGCAGGCCATCGAACTTTTTGTAATTATCGGGTAGCTTGAACCCAGACGGAACCCGAGTTTTACGAACCCGTCGCGTGAAGCACGGGAGTCCACACATATCCTCCTCGTTGACCTCTGGTGAGTGCCGACGTTCTATTCTTTCTTGCCGCGCTCTGTCGACCCGTGTCTGTGTCGCTACATCTCTTGCTCCACTCGTTCTCGGAGGGTCCTGCACTACTGCTGTAGGTCGTGGACTATTCTGTCTTGTAGATCCTTCGGGAGGCGTGCTTGTGCCTGCGAACGCTGTTCCCATGGCTCCAACTCCTGCCATGGCCATGTTATACAGTGCTTCTCTTGGATCTTCGGGAGGTGGCCTGGACGCCAGGATGAAAGCCTGTGTTGCCATATATCCAGCTTCTGGTGTCTTTGGAATAATATTCCCCCTCGTGTCTATCGACATAAAGGACATGTCGAGGTTTTGGACTAGGTTCTCCCTCTCGGCTTCAGGTATATGCTGCAACCGAGACCTTGCCCTATTACGAGCTGCTCTGTGGCTATCTCCTCCCGAAGTGTCTGATTGTCGACTCAACTCACCTCTTCGCCTGCTTGACTCGGAAGATGCGGCTTGCCTCCTATCCAGCTCAGCTTTCTGTTTTTCAAGTTCTCGTCTAGCACGGGCGAGTCTATATTGGTATGCTTGTAACTCTTCAGCTGTGGCGGCCGTAGTCATCGGCTCCGTGCCGTCGATAGCTTTTGCAACTCTGTCCCAAACTGCTTGCGGAAATTGTACCATCTGTCGTGTTGCGGGTCCAACATATTTGGTTCCTAAACCTCGCGTAATATCAGCGGGATCGATGTACGGATTTCCCGCATCATCGAAAGCCTCTGATGTCTCCTCTTGTGGGCGACTTGCTTCTCCAATTGCATAGATTTGATGATATTTTGAAGTTTGACCTTTGTCGGGATTGGTGACACCGCCGCATAGATCGGCGAAGATCTCCCTAACGGAAGTGGATTTGTCGATGAAGCTGAAGCTGTCGACGCTGTCGAAGTCGCTGCTTATATTGGAGTCCACAGACGACTCGAAGGACATGTTGCCAAAGATCTTGGCAAGTTTCTTGCTTGTTGCAGTCTCGACGAAGCGTGGCGGCGAAATCTCCTCGTCGCCCATCTCGAACGATGATTCCGAAAGATTGGAACTAACCGCCGATGATTCCGACGAAACCGGAACCTCGAGACGATGTGATCCCTCTTTTTCGACGCGGAAGTGGAACCTTCCGAACGTCATCTCCATAGGCTTCTCCAGATACACATATGCATCCAAACGGGAGGGCGGGTGAGGAACAAAATCGACTAGACCAGTTTCGATCTGTTTACCTCTGTCCAACGCATTGCTTGCCACTGAAGACGTCGACGATGTTGAGCGTGCCATCGAGATAAGCTCCTTGTCGCCTCTAATCCCCACAGACGGTGCCAATTGACAAGGTATCGACTTGTCAATGCCTACAGATTGTAGACTAGGGTTTTAGTAGGAAGTAGAGGGCAAGTAGATCTCGATGGTTCAGCCGGAAAAGTACTCGACTGCTAGAAAACTAGGGTTGTGTTGACAATGAAATCGATCCTCTCTTTGTCCTTCGACTCCCCCTTATATAGGAGGCGGAGCCGAAGGTTTCGTGATGTACAAGTTACAGAAACCGGGAGACTCTTTGAGTTCGTCCCGTAATAATTACAAGTCTTATTCCTAATACAACTCTATCTTTCCAAAACTATCTCTTAATTGGGCTTCCGATCTTCATAGACTTAGGGTCGTGCGGCTTCAGTAAACCCCAGGTACCCTGTTCGGCAGGCCCATTGGGGATGCCTATGTCATCTGCCGAGAGGGTACGCCGGCGAAGTTGGAATAATGCCATGGAAACATGTATCGGATTCTTGCAACATGTCGACTGTGATGCCCACATTTTTAACTGTGCTCGGGAATATCAGGTTCAGTCCGCTTCCACCATCCATGAATACTTTGCTCATATTGAATCCCCCAATCCGTGCTTCGACTACCAAGGCTGCATGACCCGGCCTTGGGACAGACATCGGGTGATCGGCCCTGCTGAACAAGATGCTCTGTGAAGACCAATCGATGTATTCTGGGACATTAGACATAGTGCTCTCTGCAAGATTTATTTCATGCGTGAGCTTCTTCATTTCCCTCCTAGAGACGTCAGTTTTATGGATCATGCTCATCTGCCCTCGAGGTGGAGGAAAAGCTTCATTAGGGGCACGATTTTGAGCTTGCTGACTTTGATGCTGAGGTGGAGGTGGCGGGTTCAGGAGCTGCGCTTGCCCCTTCCTTGATTCATAGAACTTTTGAATATCAAGGAACTGTCGGCAGTCCCTGAGAAGATGGCTTGATTTTTTGGTGTTATCCTTTGGGTCAAAGTATGAATGTATGTAACAAGGCGCGTTCAGCTGTTCAGCGAATGGTAACTTTGGGACCCGAGGCGGTCGCTCTCTGTAGTTGCCATGATTTCCTCCGGAACCACTGCGGTTTCCGTCGCAACGATCGTCGCGCTTATCCCCGCGCTGATCATCATGCCGATCATCGCGTCGATCGGAGTACCCCGTAGCTAAGATATTGGTATCTTCATTCCCGCGGTCTCTTCTCTTTTTCCGATGATCACACTAATGGCCCGAATCATGTTTATGGTCGTCGTCTTCGTCGTCGCTTCGTGGTCGTGGTTTCCTTACTTGGTCTTCGCTATCAGCCCAACTGTTGGCGATCTCCATAAGTTTTGTAATGGTCTTCGGATTCTTCAGCCCAAGTTCTTCAATATAGGATTTTCGTCGGATGCCGTCGCTAAAGGCATCAATAGCCCTGTTGACAGAAACATCTTCGGCAGTGTTCAGGAGTTTAGTAAAACGCCCGATGTATGCGCGAACCGATTCCGTCGGTTTCTGGCGACACTGTCATAGTACTTAGATTCCGACGGGTCTTTTGTACGTGGCCTGGAAATTCTTGACAAAAGCGTCAACTAGATCGTCACAGGATCTGATGGATCCCTTCAGCAGTCCTCTTAACCAAGCTCGCGCCGAATCTTTCAGGTAGAGCTACAAGCACTGCACGGCTGCTACTTGATTTCCCTTGTGCAAGATCACCGTTTGCAGGTAATCGTCTATCCAAGACCTCGGCTCCTGCTGGCCATCGTATTTGGCAACATCGGTGGGCGTAGGCTTGAATCTCTTTGGTGGCATTGACTCTCGAATCTATTTGCTTAGGCAATCGGCACCTCGTAGTTCACCATCATATTCCTGGGTTTCTTTGGTGTCCTCGCTATCATAGCCTTCTCTTGCGGCACACCGACGACGAGCTTTGTCGATCTTGCTCTATGTGATATCGTCACGGGCATCCTTCGGGTGGTGTTTGGACCCGCTGCCCTGATGCGTACTCTTCTCCTTCCTAGGGGTGAGCTTATCTCCAAGTACCGCAAGGCTCTCCAGAGCGCCTCCGTGAGCTTGCGTCGTCAGATCATTGGGTGCCGACGGATGGTTCATCAAATAAGTTGTGAGGTTTGCGGTCGCTCCTTCGGCAGTCTTTGGCCTGATCATGCCCGCAGTATCCGTAGTCATGAAAGAGTTGGAAAGATTCGAAGTTATCTCCCTTGCGTCGTCTTCCGAAAGGCGAGGAATCCGCGGCCGAAACTTGCCTTGGTTGCTTCGAGACGCACATCCATGTGAGGGTTGCCCCCTTCGCCGTTCGCTTGATTGATCGGCTGCCTGCCGATGTGAGTTGAGGTCCGTTTGCTCTTTGGCTAACCGATCCCGGTTTTTATCCAAAATAGTGTGATACGCATTGAGGGTTCCTGCCGACGCTCCAACGGGAATTGAAGTACGATTGGTTATAGCTTCACGAGCAATCTCCCACTCTTCTCCGGTGATGGTGTAAGCACTATTATCATTGTGGGCACTAGTTTCCGCGTTGCGGTGTCTACCCTGATTGGTGCGTGGAGTGCGCTCGCCCTCCGAGATTTCTTCTCCTGTAATGGGATTAATGATAGCGTAGACTTGATGACGAACCACCCCCCCCCCCCAGATGACTGCCCTGGGGAAGCTGCAAACAAAAGGTGTGTCTTCCGAACCCAGCCCGTGCCTGGAGTCGCAGTTGAGGCAATAGTACGAGGTTAGATCCTATGCTCCTGAGTTGTCAGATCCGACGAACATGGATGACGTGGAACGGAACGACGATGTCGATGGCGAAGATGTTGGGAATGGCCCCGAAATTGCAGGCGATAGATCGACTGTGATCGGGGGCAAAGCAAACGATGCAGCAGCCGATGAAGTCGCAGCCCTTGGTTTCTTCGGGAGGACCGGATCATGCAGCCGAAGGATTCCTTCGGTGTTGACGAGGTAGTGCACGCTCCCGAATGCCATCTCCGACCCATCACGTAAGCCCAAGAAGGTCGAACGCAATGAGTTAGAGTGCGGAGTAAACTCGAAGGACCCAAAACGAATCGAGTTCCCCGAGCTTGGTGATGAAGGAGTCGATGAAGATGCCGGCAATGCCGGCCTTGAGGTAGCCGGTAAGATCGGAACAGCTGACGAAGTGCCTTGTACCAGCAGAGTTCCCACAGATGGCGCCAATTGTCGGGGGTGCTCCCCGGCAATGCCCACCATGAGGGGCTTAGGGTTGACGGAATCCTGCAGGCTAGCACGAGACATCGATAACCAAACAAATGGGGAGAGAGATTTACCCAGGCTCGGGGCCCTCGATGAGGTAAAACCCTTACTTCCTGCTTGTCTGGTCTTGATTATCGAAAGTATATCAGGTCACATTAGGGTAGCCGATAGGCTACGGTGGACTCGCCGAGAGGCAGGGGTTCTAAGCTCTAGATTTGTTCTTGCGGTGGTTCTATGCGTGTAAGTTGTGTTCCAGCAGATCCTCTCCTGGCCCTTATACATCAGGCTAGGTCCCGAGAGATCTGTCCGGACTTGACTAAGGTACAAAGAATCATAGCCTAAAGTTTCCTTGTATCGCATCTTCTTTCCTTGTCTATCAAGTATCTTTCCTTCGGATGAGTCTTCTTCTCCAACGTCGACGCACGGGCCCACTTCGGATATTAGGCAATCTTCATGGGCCCCTGGTTGGGCCGATGGAGGTAGCCCAATGTTGGTTACCCGTAGGGTAATGCCCACATCACATTGTAAAGTAATTATTAATATTAATATAAAATAGTCTTACAATGCCACCAATCGTGATGAGATCAATAGTACAAGTAGGGTCTATGACTAAGGAAAAACGGGATGATGGAGATGGCGATGGAGCAGCGGTTCCCCTCTCCTCGGATGCGAATGGTGAAATGGATCTAGTGGTGGCTCCAGATCTTTGAGTGTTTCTTCTTTTTGTCACCCTTTTCTGGTGATGTGATGCCTAATATATATATGCACCTTCATGAAAGTTGTTCCGTTTGACCTGGGCTAAGGCGGTGGCACCTGGTACGGGCACATCGTATGGGTGGGCTGCGGCCGTCTAGTGCTCGCCAAACTCTTTGATGCTTCTCTTCGTGGCCTCTTTAACTTGGTGGATTTTGCAACTTGGAAATCTTCATTAATTTCCCTTGGTTATTCCCAGAAAATGTCCATATCGGAGAATAAAAGAAGAGATGTGGACATCTTTGCAATAATTAGTGATTAGTGGCAAGTTGACAGATATGTTATCAATTACTTGACTAATATCAGATTTAAACATGGATAAAGATGGTTGTTTTTCATAGCCATCATATAGGTAAAGAGTTGTTGTTGATTTATCCAGATGTGTTGATTACTCATACATCGTGCTTCTTATAAGAGTGAGTTACAAGTTAATTTTCCTCATCTTTCACCATCATTGCACAATGTGCCCTCCCTTGGAGCACAGCAAAGATACACAAGTGCACAATACATTAAAGAGCAATGAAAAGATAGGGAGAGTGGACAACCGAGAATGACTGCATTAAATATTCGGAAACCAAATCTTGGAAAACGTTATGTTGATTTAAAAATTTCGAGAGTTCATTTGATTAATAAAATATAAGTAGTTCCAAACATAACAATGGGCTTGGAAACGAAAATATTCATACTATATGAACGTTGAAAAGTTTAGTGACAATGATACACATGTGTGCTTTCAAGTTTGCATTTTTCATTTATATTGCATACTGCATTATTTTTAATTTTGATACTTTCTATTTCTATAATCAAAACAATCATGTCATCTTAACAAAGAAGTAAAATTATCATAGTATTTTCTTTTGTCATAAGACATTAAAAATATAATATTTCAAAGTTCTTTTACAGAACAATATAATTTCAAATAACATGATACTTCTTCCCAACATAGTTTTAGATGTTGCAAACTCTCCAGTGAGAAACTTGGATCGTAGAGTTTTAAAACTATACTCATGATTGGATCTAATCTTATAATTTTTTTCTATAACAAATGTAGTTCTAATGGTCAAAGATACGCAAGGCAACAACTAGAAAAACTAAAAGACTCGCAACATCTCGATTATCGCCTCAGTGATCACTACAATACACCAGCCAGTCAAGAAACACATGCATATTCTTTCGTATATATTCTCCCTCTGTAAGTACAACGATAATAGCTATGCTATTACACTAGCTAGGAATGCATCGTTCAGACATATAGTACACGTATAGTCCAATTATTGATCGGTCCTCCCTTGGAAGGATCGATTGATCCGAAGAACAGACGACCACGTACAGGGTTTTAGTAGCATAGCTAGAAGCTTAGTGGCCTGATCGGTCCGTAGTCTTGGTGATCTCGCGCTGTGGCTTGCCGATGTGCCGGATGAGGCCGTAAGCCCACGCCCCGGCTGCCCCGCCGGCGAACGGACCGAGAATGTACACCCAGAGGGACTTGAACTTGCCCGCCACCAGCGCCGGCCCGATGCTCCTCACCGGGTTCATTGATGCTCCGGTCACCGGCCTGTCCATCAAAACCGTCAGTGATTCAATGGAGCTGAAGATCGATGACCATTCCTTGAAATTAAGAAGAAACAACGTACCCAGAAAATAGCGCGTTAAGCATGATGGTTGCGCCCACAGTTAGCCCAGCCATCTGACCCACCTGCTCAAAAACAAGAGACTTCAACGTAAGACAGCAGGTATAAGCATACCTCTCGTCAGTGCTTGCACGGGCATGGCCGTCTAGCTAGCTTACTGCTCGGTCGTCTGTAGCCACGGCCATGACGACGAAGACGAGGTAGAAAGTGGTGATGAACTCCACCACGAGCGACTGGATGTTGGAACCCGTGGGCTGCGTCACCGGGGCGAACTCGTGCTTGCCGCCGAACATCAGCCGCAGCATCACGCTCGCGATTAACGCGGCCACCATCTGCACCACCATGTACGCCGGCACCTGCTTGGACATTTACATCATATATATGTATGTTCCTGCAGGTTGTTCAGTTATCGCGTGGTGATTCAATTTGGCCATGACGCGCACTTACACGCTTCCAGGGGAATCGGCGGGCGATGGCGAAGCCGACGGTGACGGCGGGGTTCATGTGCGCTCCGGAGATGTGGCCAACGGTGTAGATCATGACCATGACGGCCATTCCCCACACCACGGTGATCCCAGGGAACGTCACCGCTCCCCCCTTCTCACTGTTCACTACGATGGCGGCCATGCCGGCGAACAACAGGAAGAATGTGGAGAATAGCTCGGCGAGGAGCTACGTACCCGTACACAAATAAGCATCACCAAAGCAAGCGTTGGATAAAACTAGAAAACTGATGAACACAGGCATTTACATGGAGGGAATTAGGAATCAGTCGAGATACATATAGGCTTAGCTTACCATCTGAAGGAAAGTAACAGAGACAGGCACGCCACAGACGACGTCCTCGTCTGCAGGCTGCTTATCAGCATACACCTCCTTTTCCTTCCTCCCATCCTCCACGGAAAAATCATTCATCGACACCGATCCATTCGTGTACGCCGAGTCGTCTTCCCTCCGTGCCATATCTCACTCTTCTGATGCACTTCAAGACCAGGTGACGAAACCCGGCTGACCCGAATGTGGAAACAAAGAGAAATGACAGAAGTAATTAAGCACTGAGCAGGTCGAAGCTATATATATAACACCAGCAAGGCCCTCATGTTGCATATTATAACCATCGACTTGTTCGGCTAGCTCCACCATGCTATGTCTCTTCCATTCATTCCTCGGATTTGCCGAGACTGGTCTAGAATAGTTTTGTTGGTAATTGATGTTTTGGGTTCAGAGCAACAAGGTAAACTACTATAGAAGATTCACCCCGGACATCGAGGGCAGAAGGTGATACTACATAATCATGCGCATCATTGCCACATTAGAAAAATCATATCCAATCGAGAACTCCAAGAACCTACCAGAGAAGACAAAGATCAGAGGAATCGCCAAGTTGGGTAAATGCAAAAACATGCAGTTCTTAGGACAACTGATGTAGACGCGCGTAGTGTCTCAGCATTACCACGAGTGACAAACATTTCAGGGTATGTTCTATGGTCCATAAACTTCATTTCTTTTTTGTTTTGGTGAATACAAGGATATTTGACGCTCGGGGAGAAGACATTAAAGGACCAAAAGATGTCAACTAGAAGGAGGGCTAATAGGTTTTTCTTTGAAATGGGGGCATCAACTCAACCTCTGCATCGAAATGAAGCATACGACTTTTTTTTTATTGCAGCATTCAAAATATCACACTTACAACTTAAGCATCACATAATGTGCTAAACAGTAAACACAATGCATCTTGTATGTGTCTAGAAGGGCTGACAACCATCCTGGCTGAGGATAAAATACCGCCATCAGACGATTGCATCTAGTATCAATATGCTGCCTACAGGAAGAAGGTAAGACCACATGTAGATCGAAGAAGCCGCTCTTTGAATAACCTACAAAAAAAAATGGTGTTGCCACTCTGTAAAAGACAACATCATTCCGACAATTTTAAATTGCCCAAACTAAAGCGCAAACTCCCACTCGAATTTGTCCTTTAATTTTCTTATCAATTCCATTTAGGCAATTACCGAACATATTTGTTACGTTAGCACGGGGAGGGATGTTGTATGTGAAGTGGGCGACTTTGCAAACTAGGCGAGCAAAAGGGCAAGATACAAATAAGTGGTTGAGAATCACAGAACACACATACATCTATTTTATGTTCTTTCGGCAAGGCAATCCTTAGTTAACAAAACCTTTATATGAAGGAACCACACAAAGATCTTTATCTTCTGCTGCACTTTTAGCTTCCACATGTATCTTTTTAGGAAAATCATATGCACATTTGTAAAATCAGCATACATAGATTTGACAGGAAACGCCATTGTTAGTAAGGTTCCATTTGAAACTATTTGGTTGATGTGTAAGTTGAAATCCCACTAGTTTCCATACTAGCCTAATCCAAGTTTCCCATTTATCATTGGACAAAGAACGTAAACCTATATTCAATGGTCTATGTTGTAAGACATCGACAACCATAATGCTTTTGTACCTAATGATGTTATATAGAGACGGTATTGAGATTCTAATGGAGAATCACCTAGCCACGATGTAACGACCCGGAAAAATCCTATATTAGATTTTTCGCCACTTCCTGTTTTTCCGAGTCGTTCCGAATCTCATCATCATCATGCATACATCATATGCATGGTTTTGACAAAATAAAAGTTATTTTTAAATAAACCCTATTTCACTATTTTCTTCTCGTATGGTTCTATAAGAGCCCTCTTTTAATCTTTGCTTATTTAACAAAACCCTCTACTTCTTATTTGTATTTAAAATCCCAAGAAAAAAAAATATTTTTAAGCCTGCAATGTAAATAAATAGTAAAGTTTTACAAAATTTATTTTTTGCAAAGCCCTCCTTCCTTTCTGGCTTTTGGCCGCTCCTTTTCCTTGTAGTCTCAGCTAACATACACGAAGCATTGCAACTCCAGGAGAGGAGCGTTCTCTGTTTGTCTTCATTCCTTGCTCACGCACAAAGCATGACTGCGGCCAACGCCACACACACATGCCCTCTTTCTCCTTTTAATCCATGGAGTCTCCATCCGAACCCTAGCCCACAGCCTTCTCCTCCCTCATGCCGCCAGCCCCTCCCGGCTCATCCTATCGTTCTTCTTTTCTTCACTAACTACGGACCACCACCGCAGCACCCCGTCGCGCCACCGTCTCCGGCTGCCCCGCGCCAAGCCGAAGCCACCAGGAGCTCGGCCTCGTCCTCCTCTTCAACCTGGTGGAAGGAATCGATCCGGACCTCGCTAAATCGTCGGCAAATTCGCCGTTTCTTCTCCGACTCCAGCGACAAAATCGTTGGTCCCGGCCGCCTCCAACCGCCTCCGGCCCAGCCGAGGTGTTCATCTTACTCCTGGTGAGACGGCACTCCTATTCCACCTCTTCCCTGTCATATTTTCTCTTTGTTCGGCGTCGCCAAAAATCTGACGAAACTGTGGTTCGTGTATGTTCGAGCGTATCTCCGCCATGGTCGACGGCGTACCTGCGTGCCGCTCGTGCTCGTACCTGGCAGATTCCATCCCGGCCTACCTCGTCCTCCGCCACAGCCTCCCGGTGAGCTCCTGTTTTGTCTATCCCCTGCTATTTTGTGCATCACCGCTGCCTAGCTGTGGCCCTGCTTGTACTCCTGCTGCTTACGCACGCTGCACACCACGAGCACGTCCGCTTCTGCCACTTGCTTCCTTGCCACACGCGCACACACACCATGCTCCATCTCTGCACCACACGAGCAGCTCAAGGCCTGGTTTCCTGGTCGCCGTTGCCGATCGATCTCTTCACGTCGCCACCGTTCCCGGCTATCTGTTCAGTTTCGTCAGGTTCGCAGTGAACCGCGTAGCTCCAACTCTTTGGTCAGATCCTCGACCTGGGTTGTTCCAAACGTCCCCAGGCCTCCCTTTGATCATGAATCTGAGCAGTAGCCCTTGGCCTACTGGCTCGTATATCTGCTTGATCGATCTGGAGATCAAGTTCTGCTAGCTGCAATTAAATCCCCCTTTTCACTCTGTACATGCATCAAAACGTACAGGGAAGCCATCTTGATCGATATCAGCACACAGTCCACTCACAAATGAAACAATCAGGCTACTAGGGATCAATCCCCAAGACGCCCATCTTCTTGCCCATCATCTCTATGCTAACCTGCTCTTTTATTTCCTTTTTGCAAACCTTGTATATTCATAACTCTTGTTTTATAAATTCAATTACTGCAAACTATATGACTTTTTTCTATTAGCAAAGTGTGTACAAAAATAATATGCCATCCACATTCTTGTTGCATCATGTCGTTGCCACGATAGCTTGCATCGCACCTAATACATAATATGCGGAGTATTTCCGAATCACCGAATACGGTTTCCCCGCTCCGCTTAATATTGAAATAGCTCACCCATGCCATGTCTTGCCATGCTAATCAACATTTAATATTGCCGGTAGAAAAATAACGCGAACCTAATAATTGTTTGTTCGGGATTCCGATCCCACTTAATATGGATAAGTTGCACCGCGTCATCCATGTCATGCATAGCATCTTGAGCATGTTGGTTCTTTATCCGTAGTAATAAGTTTGCATCCGTTGTTTGTCCAGCATTTGCTTCTTCTCGGATAGGATCGCGAAGTGGTGTTGTGAGATACGGCAAGTTCTTCTGCAACTTTTCACAGGCGAGCCCTCTCTCTTCACCTATTATACACTCTCCCTCGCATTGCTATCCTTATGTTGCGCTTCTTTATCGAGTCACGTGTCCTATTCCACTTGTTTACCATAATAATCCTATATGTATCATTCCTTACCCATAGCCGTTACTTGATGTTTGCGCCTTGCGAGTCGTAGGCGTGTTTAGGCTCTGTTGTTTATCTCGATCTGTTATCGGGATATGTTGGGTTGTTGGGAGGTTATCACATGCTATATTAGTTGTTGGAGATACACATGCTTTACTTTATTGTTAACAACTAAAATTGTAAGCAGAGGCATCTGTGAGCCCCTTTGCGAAAGCATCGGAACTTTGACTTGCTAATGTCCCCTAGGACCCGAGTTCTTGTTATCTGTTCCGAGATTGAGCGCTCTACCCGTACGTGGGGGAATGGGACCCCCATCACCCACTACCTTTCCTCGAGTCTGTTTATTGGGAGCCACAACCTTGATTTTATTTGCTCATATGCACGATGCACGATTTACTTCTGTTGCCTTCGGGTGTTTATATTCTGTTCTGTACTCATATCGTGGAACGATTAGCGACAGCAGGTTGTTCACACTTAGCTTAGCCGTTGACACAAACCTCTGGGTCCGTATCGGAGTACGGCCGAACTTCGTTACGGGTAGCTTAGTGGGGTGGCTCCCCTTAAACTTTCTCTTGCATTGGGAACGGTATTGATGTGAGACTCCACCTGTAGTAAGTGGGTTCGAGCATGCGTATGGTTATATTTGGGCAACCCCTGCAGGGTGTACATCTTATCGATAAGCCGTGTCCGCGGTTATGGACGACTTGGAATTGTATGGCTTGATCATAGAACAACTTTCACCGCTATCTTGTTGCTAATAATTTGATAATAACTTGAGTAGTAATATAGCATTACTACAACCGATACCTAATAAAACTTGTCCACCATTGAGTGCCTTTTACATTGCCTCTTCGCTTTGTTGAAGGGGATATGTGTATTTGGCTGGGTTATGTTTGTGTAGTATTTATCTGTTACCTTGTGCACTCTCTTATCTTCTCTGAGTAGACGGATGTTGTAGCGTGTCTCTATTGGTTATAGTTTCACTGTCGCTAAACCTACCATATAGCCCCAGGCGATATATATATTCGCCCGGCGAGCATAGCCATTTCTAGTCTCGCTAAGTACGTGCCGGAGTTCGTTCCTTGGTACTTACTCTCGCCTTTTCCCTTTCTCTTTTGCTTCCTCCCTTTTGTCGGCAACCGATGGCCCGACTTTGACAGGTACGAGATGACGACGTTAGCAAGGTTACCCTTCCGGCTTGGCCTGGGCAGGGTTATGGACGCCATCGTTTATCTTCAGGACTCTTAGTCCAATTTGTATCTTGTCCGTACTCGGACGTATTCGATCTTCTGTATGATTTGGATCTTTGTATGTATCTATTTGTATCTTGACTCGTTGGAGTCGTTGTTGTAATATATGTATCTTGTGGGCTCTATTGTAATCCTGTTGTAATGTTACCGCTCGTGTTAATTCCTCTGGCATCACGTGTGTGATTCGTCGCGCACGTCGTGTCGGAGGGCGTCTCTGAATCGATATCGTGCGGATTTCGGCGGGTTCGCTGGGATCCTCATGGTACCGGTTCCGGGGCGTCACACACGAGTCCTCCAAAACGTGTGGATGTACCACCGTCCACAGCTAAGGCACCATGTTTGAAGAGGTCCTCTTTAATAACCATAATCCCATTCGAAAAGGAGAGTCGGTGGGTTTAACTTGCACTTGAGAGAGGGTTTTGCCGCAAAGGTTCTTATTTCATAGTAACTCTTGCCACACTCCTTCCTCGGAAAGAATTTTCAAAATCCATTTAAAAAATAAAGACTTACTTTTTACCTCAAGTGCCTCAACTCCTAGGAACCCGTGGTCCTTTGGACGGAATATAGTGTTCCACTTTGTTAGCGTATACTTCTTTTTTAAGCTCATCACTTTGCTAGAAAAACAGAGTGACCTATATAAGTCAAGTCTTTTGTGTACTCCTATACGTACCTAAAAGAAATAAAGTAGGAACATTGGTTGGCTGGTTAAGACGGAATTTATTAGTACAAGATGATCTCCCTATGGGATCATTTTTCCTAACCAAGATGCAAGTATGCGCTCAAAGCAATCTTCCACCGGTTTCCGTTACTTATTTAAGAAATTTCCTATAATGAATGGGAGTGACTAGATATTTGAAAGTTAAATTGCCTACTTCACATCCAAATATTGTCGTGGTATCGTGTCTCTAAAGGGACACGGGTAACTCGGCAGCACCCTTAAGGTTATCGAACACAGGGGGCCACGTCAACGCTAGAAGATCGGCCAGTGCAACAGAGAGGGACACAGATTTACCCAGGTTTAGGGCCCTCGTGTGAAGGTAACACCCCTACATCATGCCTTCTCTTGTATTGCAATGCGATAGCTCGCCAAGCACCAAGAGGGTTTTACAAGGTTGCAGCTTGAAGAAACTGTAGCTATATGTGGAAAGCTCTAGCTAGGAGGGAAAAGTGGATCTGTTTACTCTGCACTATTTTTATTTTGTGATGGACTCTAAAGAAAATCTTTGCAACATCTTGAAGGATATACTCTCTTTATTAAAATTTAGAATTTCAAAAGTATTTGGTGTAAGAGTTGTTGCATTGAATCTGTTCTCAACCAATCGGTTGGAGACTAAAATTAATTAGATATTTACTTAAAAAGATTGTGATGCCCTATCTTAATTTATCCTATAACTCGAGAAAAAAAGGATCTTTGTGAAGAATAACTACTTAAACGTTGGAAACTACTGGACTAACTATCACAATTAGAGTTTGAGATCATGAAAGTACACAATATCAAAACTTGAACTGCAAAATATTATGTTTAAAGTTGATAGATTGCATATGTAGGCGTCCAATATAGGAGAGTCTAAAATACATCTTTCCTTTTCGAAGAGAATATTGTAGTTATGTGCCCATTTGTTATAGTTTTATGATCTATGATGAGTTGTTAGGGCACTCATATAGCTTGTGCTAATTTTAAACATAAGGCCTTAGCTCATCTTTAAATTAATAAAGCCACCAATAACACGTATAGACAAGCTTACAGACAACTCAAAGTAAAAGGCTACACAAACAAACTACAAATCGATAAAGAGCACCGCTTGAGACACCTAAACCATAGCTAGGTGTCAAGAACAACTCCAGGTAGTCAGCGAGATTGGGGAGACCATCGGAGCGTGGTGTCATCTGCTCCCACCGGACAGGACAAGATCCAAAAACATCGTCGTCTCCACCTCCGGAAAGGGACCCCTTGTTCCTCACCCTAGATCAAAGGGCATCGTACCGTCGGGAGACGAAGGAGTTGCCCCAAGAACACAGCGGAACAACGGGAGCAGGACTACCAAGGGAGCATCCACCGAAGACGCCATTGAGCTTCACTGAGATCACCAACAACATAGGAACAACCACCACGCCAGACCGAAGCTGCATGAAGAAGACGCACCGAAGAGGAAACGACGGAAGAGGGCAAGGCCTACCCCCGCGGATGAATAGAACCAATATGGCATGGACACTCGCTCGCCAGCCCATCGTTGTTGCCTCCATAAAGGGGAACCCTTTCTCCTTTTGTCCAAGTTCGAGGACGTTGACCCACCAGCAAGCAGGGGCAATGGGGAGACTGAGCAACATGTCAGGCACCTACCGGTCGACACGAGGCAAAGACTTCGTCGAACAGGGCAAGTCCCCACACGCCGTAGTTTAAACCCCACCTCTGCAGTCCCCAAGGCGGCACCTCCAACAAGGGAAATGACATCGCAACGCCACCGCCGTCCGCAAGGAGAACCTAAGGCCTTCGCCCACGCAGAGGAGTAGTAGTGTGGATGATACCTCGACGAGGCTTTCAATAAGGAGCATGGCACCAGCAGCGGCGTCCTCGTCGTGGTTGCCCAAAGGTTTCCCCCGGTACCATCGCCAGCACCACCCACATGCCCATCACCTAGATCCGGCGGGGTATGAACAAGACTAGAAAGGGAACAACTTCCTCTTTAGCTATGGCAGCGGGGCAGGCAGAGACTTATATGCCGCGACCCACAACCTCCGTCACCTTGCCACCCCGCGCGGTCGAGAACGATGGTCAGCTCGAAACCACGGCCGCCGCCCACCATAGGGACGGCGCCGTCCACACCACCCAGGGCCGCCGCCCTGGCTTCCAGAGCCCCCACCTAAGAGACTGCCGGCGAGGGGAGCCCACCGAGCAACCGACAAGGCCACGGCGACCCCGCGCCGAGTTCCTCCACCGATTCCCTGTGCGAGGAGCTAAGGTTGTAGATCCCCGCTGCCCCCTTCACCTGCGCCGTGGCCTTTGACCAGCAGCGCCTCTAGGGGCGGGGAGGAGGAGGGGAGGCTAGGGGACGGGTGATACGTCCCAAACGTATCTATAATTTCTTATGTTCCATGCTACTTTATTGATGATACTCACATGTTTTATACACATTATATATCATTATTATGCATTTTCCGGCACTAACCTATTGACGAGATGCCGAAGAGCCGCTTGTTGTTTTCTCGCTGTTTTTGGTTTCGTAAATCCTAGTAAGGAAATATTCTCGGAATTGGACGAAATCAACGCCCAGTGGTCCTATTTTTCCACGAAGCTTCCGTAAGACCGGAGAGGAAACGAAGTGGGGCCACGAGGCGACGACACAACAAGCGGCGGCGCGGCCCGGGCCTTGGCCGCGCCGGCTCTGTTGTGTGGGGCCCTCGTGTGGCCCCCCGACCTGCCCTTCCGCCTACTTAAAGTCTTCGTCGCGAAAACCCCGCACCGAGAGCCACGATACGGAAAACCTTCCGAGACGCCGCCGCCGCCAATCCCATCTCGGGGATTCAGGAGATCGCCTCCGGCACCCCGCCGGAGAGGGGAATCATCTCCCGGAGGTCTCTTCATCGCCATGATCGCCTCCGGATCGATGTGTGAGTAGTCCACCCCTGGACTATGGGTCCATAGCAGTAGCTAGATGGTTGTCTTCTCCTCATTGTGCTATCATGTTAGATCTTGTGAGCTGCCTATCATGATCAAGATCATCTATTTGTAATGCTACATGTTGTGTTTGTTGGGATCTCGATGAATATTGAATACTATGTCAAGTTGATTATCAATCTATCATATATGTTATTTATGTTCTTTCATGCTCTCCGTTGCTAGTAGAGGCTCCGGCCAAGTTGATACTTGTGACTCCAAGAGGGAGTATTTATGCTCGATAGTGGGTTCATGCCTCCATTAAATCTGGGACAATGGATGTAAAGTTCTAAGGTTGTGGATGTGCTGTTGCTACTAGGGATAAAACATCGATGCTTTGTCTAAAGATATTTGGGTTGATTACATTACGCACCATACTTAATGCAATTGTCTGTTGTTTACAACTTAATACTGGAGGGGGTTCGGATGATAACTTGAAGGTGGACTTTTTAGGCATAGATGCATGCTGGATAGCGGTCTATGTACTTTGTCGTAATGCCCTGATTAAATCTCATAGTACTCATCATGATATATGTATGTGCATTGTTATGCCTTCTTTATTTATCAATTGCCCAACCGTAATTTGTTCACCCAACATCTCGTTTATCTTATGGGAGAGACACCACTAGTGAACTGTGGACCCCGGTCCTATTCTTTACATCTGAAATACAATCTGCTGCAATTGTTCTTTACTGTTCTTCGCAAACAATCATCATCATCTACACTATACATCTAATCCTTTGTTTTGAGCAAGCCGGTGAGATTGACAACCTCACTGTTATGTTGGGGCAAAGTACTGTGATTGTGTTGTGCAGGTTCCACGTTGGCGCCGGAATCCCTGGTGTTGCGCCGCACTACATTCCACCGCCATCAACCTTCAACGTGCTCCTTGACTCCTACTGGTTCGATAACCTTGGTTTCTTACTGAGGGAAAACTTGCTGTTGTACGCATCACACCTTCCTCTTGGGGTTCCCAACGGACGTGTGTCTTACACGCCATCAAGCATTTTTTCTGGCGCCGTTGCCGGGGAGATCAAGACACGCTGCAAGGGGAGTCTTCTACTTCCAATCTCTTTACTTTGTTTTTGTCTTGCTTTATTTTATTTACTACGTTGTTTGCTGCACTTAATTAAAAATACAAAAAAATTAGTTGCTAGTTTTACTTTATTTACTGTCTTGTTCTCTATATCGAAAACACAAAAAAATTAGTTACTTGCATTTATTTTGTCTAGTTTGCTTTATTTACTACTGCTAAAATGGGTACTGTTGAGAATACTAAGTTGTGTGACTTCACTAGCACAAATAATAATGATTTCCTATGCACACCTATTGCTCCACCTGGCTACTACAAAGCAGAATTCTTTGAAATTAAACCTCGCTTTACTGAATCTTGTTATGAGAGAGCAATTTTTTGGTGTTAGTTCTGATGATGCTGCTGCCCATCTTAATAATTTTGTTGAACTTTCTGAAATGCAAAAGTATAAGGATGTAGATGTTGACATTATAAAATTAAAATTGTTTCCTTTCTCTTTAAGAGGAAGAGCTAAAGATTGGTTGCTATCTCTGCCTAGAAATAGTATTGATTCTTGGACTAAATGTAAGGATGCTTTTATTGGTAGATATTATCCTCCCGCTAAAATTATATCTTTGAGAAGTAGCATAATGAATTTCAAGCAATTAGATAATGAACATGTTGCTCAAGCATGGGAGAGAATGAAATCTTTGGTAAAGAATTGCCCAACCCATGGACTAACTACTTGGATGATCATCCAAACCTTTTATGCAGGATTGAATTTTTCTTCGCGGAACCTATTGGATTCAGCTGCTGGAGGTACCTTTATGTCCATCACTTTGGGGGCGGCAACAAAGCTTCTTGATGATATGATGATAAATTACTCCGAATGGCACACGGAAAGAGCTCCACAAGGTAAGAAGGTAAATTCTGTTGAAGAAACCTCCTCCTTGAGTGATAAGATTGATGCTATTATGTCTATGCTTGTGAATGGTAGATCTAATGTTGATCCTAATAATGTTCCTTTAGCTTCATTGGTTGCCCAAGAAGAACATGTTGATGTGAATTTCATTAAAAGTAATAATTTCAACAACAATGCTTATAGGAACAATTCTGGTAACAACTATAGGCCATATCCTTCTGCTAATGGTAATGGTTATGGTAATTCTTATGGGAATTCTTACAACAATAATAGGAGTATTTCCCCTGGTCTTGAAGCCATGCTTAAAGAATTTATTAGTACACAAACTGCTTTTAACAAATCTGTTGAAGAAAAACTTGATAAAATTGATATTCTTGCTTCTAAGGTTGATAGACTTGCCTCTGATGTTGAGCTTTTAAAATTGAAAGTTATGCCTAATAAGGATATTGATAATAAGATTGTTACTACAGCAAATGCCATCCAAGTTCGAATTAATGAAAATATTAGATTGATGGCTGAATTGCATGCTAGGTGGGAAAGAGAAGAAAATGAAAAACTAGCTAGAGAGAATAATGTAGCTAAAGTTTGGACTATTACCACCACTAGTAATGATAATGCTTCACATGTTGCTACACCCCCTACTATCAATGGTAAAATAATTAGTGTTGGCAATGTTTCTACTCCTAGTGCAAAGCGTGCAAAATTGCCTGAAACTGCTGAAACTGTTTGTGATAAAACTGCTGAAATTTTTCAAAATGTTGGGGACAATGATTCCATTGCTGTAGGACATCATGATTTAGACTTTGATGATTGTCACGTCTCTGAAGTTATAAAGTTCTTACAAAAACTTGCTAAAAGTCTCAATGCTAGTGCTATAAATTTGGCCTTTACAAAACATATTACAAATGCTCTCATAAAAGCTAGAGAAGAGAAACTAAAACTTGAAACCTCTATTACTAGGAAGTTGGAAGATGGTTGGGAGCCCATCATTAAGATGAGGGTCAATGATTTTGATTGTAATGCTTTATGTGATCTTGGTGCAAGTATTTCGTTATGCCTAAGAAAATCTATGATATGCTTGACTTGCCACCATTGAAAAATTGTTATTTGGATGTTAATCTTGCTGATAATGCTATGAAGAAAACTTTGGGGAGGATTGATAATGTTCGTATTATGGTTAACAATAACCTTGTCCCCGTTGATTTAGTTGTCTTGGATATTGAATACAATGCATCTTGTCCCATTATATTGGGAAGACCTTTTCTTCGAACTGTTGGTGCTACCATTGATATGAAGGAAGGTAATATTAAATATCAATTTCCTCTCAAGAAAGGTATGGAACACTTCCCTAGAAAGAGAATGAAGTTACCTTATGATTCTATTATTAGAACAAGTTATGATGTTGATGCTTCGTCTCTTGATAATACTTGATTCACACTTTCTCGCGCCTAGCCGAAAGGCGTTAAAGAAAAGCGCTTATGGGAGACAACCCATTATTTTACTTCTGCACTTTGTTTTATATTTGAGTCTTGGAAGTTGTTTACTACTGTAGCAACCTCTCCTTATCTTTATTTTATTGCATTGTTGTGCCAAGTAAAGTCTTTGATAGTAAAGTCAATACTAGATTTGAATTACTGCACAGAAACAGATTTCTTGCTGTCACGAATTTCGATCTGCCTCTCTGTAGGTAGCTCCGAAAAATCTGCCAATTTACGTGCGTGATCCTCAGATATGTAAGCAACTTTCATTCAATTTGGGCATTTTCATTTGAGCAAGTCTGGTGCCTCAATAAAATTCGTCTTTACGGACTGTTCTGTTTTGACAGATTCTGCCTTTTATTTCGCATTGCCTGTTTTGCTGTGTTGGATGGATTTCTTTGTTCCATTAATGTCCAGTAGCTTTGTACAATTTCCAGAAGTGTTAAGAATGATTATGTCACCTCTGAAAATGTGAATTTTTGATTATGCACTAACCCTCTAATGAGTTGTTTCGAGTTTGGTGTGGAGGAAGTTTTCAAGGGTCAAGAGAGGAGGATGATACAATATGATCAAGAAGAGTGAAAGGTCAAAGCTTGGGGATGCCCCCGTGGTTCATCCCTACATATTTTAAGAATACCCAAGCGTCTAAGCTTGGGGAGCATCCCTTCTTCATCGACAACTTATCAGGTCACCTCTAGTGAAACTATATTTTTATTCCGTCACATCTTATGTGCTTTACTTGGAGCGTCTGTTTGCTTTTGTTTTATTTTTGTTTTGTTTGAATAAGATCGGATCCTAGCATTCTTTGTGTGGGAGAGAGACACGCTCCGCTTTTTCGTATGAACACATGTGTTCTTAGCTTTATCTTTAATGTTCATTGCGAAAGTTGGACTATTTCATTCATTGTTATATGGTTGGAAACGGAAAATGTCGCATGTGGTAAATGGTTTAATGTCTTGAATAATGTGATACTTGGCAATTGTTGTGCTCATATAGATCATGTTTAAGCTCTTGCATCATGTACCTTGTACTCATTAATGAATAACTACATAGAGATTGTTAAAATTTGGTTTGCATGATTGATCTCTAGAGTCTAGATATTTTCTGGTTAAGGTGTTTGAACAACAAGGAGACAATGTAAAGTCTTATAATAGTTACAATATGTTCATATGTGAGCTTTGCTGCACCATTTTATACTTGAGTTTGCTTCAAACAACCTTGCTAGCCTATCCTTGTATTGAGAGGAATTCTTCTCGTGCATCCAAATCCTTGAGCCAACTACTATGCCATTTGTGTCCACCATACCTACCTACTACATGGTATTTCTCCGCCATTCCAAAGTACATTACTTGAGTGCTACCTTTAAATTTCTATTCTTTGTCTTTGCAATATATAGCTCATGGGACAAATAGTCTTAAAAACTATCGTGGTGAAGAATATGTACTTATGTGTCTTATTTCTTAATAAGTTGCTTGTTGAGCGGTAACCATGTTTCTGGGGACGCCATCAACTTTTACCTTTGTTGAATATCATGTGAGTTGCTATGCATATTCGTCTTGTCTGAAGTAAGGGAGATTTTCATGATCAAATGGTTTGAGTATGCGTAATGTTAGAGAAGAACATTGGGCCGCTAACTAAAGCCATGATTCATGGTGGAAGTTTCAGTTTGGACAACTAATCCTCAATCTCTTATGAGAAAATTAATTGTTGTTGAATGCTTATGCATTAAAGAGGAGTCCATTATCTGTTGTCTATGTTGTCCCGGTATGGATGTCTAAGTTGAGAATAATCAAAAGCGAGAAATCCAATCATAGTTTTAAAAACCGGACCGGACCGCTGGTTGAACCGGAAAAAACCGGAACCAGGGCCTGCACTGGTTTGTTAAGCGCACAGGACCCAGTGAAAACCGGCCGAACCGCGGTTTAACTGGCGGTTTCAGGAGAAAAACCGTCCTTGCAGATCGCCGGTCCGACCGTGGAAGTAGTACCTCCTGAGAAAAAATTTATGCGGGATGAGGAATCGAACCTGCGACCTCTGCAGGACCTGACCGCAGACCACTTGAGCTGCAATTGCCTTGTGTACAAATAGGATACAAGACTCTTTTGTACAATTAACTACACGATATGTCTTTGCTGCTTCAATTTTCCGCTCCATGATAATGATATACTCATATACATACATAGCAGTAGAGATAGCAGCAGAGTGATACGTCTCCGACGTATCGATAATTTCTTATGTTCCATGCCACATTATTTATGATATCTACATGTTTTATACACATTATATGTCGTATTTATGCATTTTCCGGCACTAACCTATTAACGAGATGCCGAAGAGCCAGCTTGTCGTTCTGCTGTTTTTGGTTTCAGTAAATCCTAGTAAGGAAATATTCTCGGAATTGGACGAAATCAACGCCCAGGGTCCTATTTTGCCACGAAGCTTCCAGAAGTCCGAGGGAGAGATGAAGTGGGGCCACGAGGTGGCGACACCACAGGGCGGCGCGGCCTGGGCCCTGGCCGCGTGGCCCTGGTGTGTGGGCCCCTCGTGACGCCCTTTGACCTGCCCTTCCGCCTACAAATAGCCTTCGTCGCGAAACCCCCAGTACCGAGAGCCACGATACGGAAAACCTTCCAGAGACGCCGCCGCCGCCAATCCCATCTCGGGGATTCAGAGATCGCCTCCGGCACCCCGCCGGAGAGGGGAATCATCTCCCGGAGGACTCTTCACCGCCATGATCGCCTCCGGAGTGATGAGTGAGTAGTTCACCCCTCGGACTATGGGTCCATAGCAGTAGCTAGATGGTTGTCTTCTCCTTATGTGCTTCATTGTCGGATCTTGTGAGCTGCCTAACATGATCAAGATCATCTATCCGTAATGCTATATGTTGTGTTTGTCTGGGATCCGATGGATAGAGAATACTATGTTATGTTGATTATCAATCTATTATCTATGTGTTGTTTATGATCTTGCATGCTCTCCGTTATTAGTAGAGGCTCGGCCAAGTTTTTACTCTTAACTCCAAGAGGGAGTATTTATGCTCGATAGTGGGTTCATGCCTCCATTAAATCTGGGACGAGTGACTGTAAAGTTCTAAGGTTGTGGATGTGTTGTTGCCACTAGGGATAAAACATTGATGCTATGTCCAAGGATGTAGTTATTGATTACATTACGCACCATACTTAATGCAATTGTCTCGTTGTTTACAACTTAATACCGGAAGGGGTTCGGATGATAACCTCGAAGGTGGACTTTTAGGCATAGATGCATGCCGGATAGCGGTCTATGTACTTTGTCGTAATGCCCAATTAAATCTCACAATATTCATCATATCATGTATGTGCATTGTCATGCCCTCTCTATTTGTCAATTGCCTCGACTGTAATTTGTTCACCCAACATGCTATTTATCTTATGGAAGAGACACCTCTAGTGAACTGTGGACCCCGGTCCATTCTTTTACATTGAATACAATCTACTGCAATACTTGTTCTACTGTTTTCTGCAAACAATCATCATCCACACTATACATCTAATCCTTTGTTACAGCCAGCCGGTGAGATTGACAACCTCACCGTTTCGTTGGGGCAAAGTACTTTGGTTGTGTTGTGCAGGTTCCACGTTGGCGCCGAAATCCCTGGTGTTGCGCCGCACTACATCCCGCCGCCATCAACTTTCAACGTGCTTCTTGGCTCCTCCTGGTTCGATAAACCTTGGTTTCTTTCTGAGGGAAAACTTGCCGCTGTACGCATCACACCTTCCTCTTGGGGTTCCCAACGGACGCGTGCTGTACGCGTATAGAGCACTTTTTCTGGCGCCGTTGCCGGGGAGATCAAGACACGCTGCAAGGGGAGTCTCCACAATCCAATCTCTTTACTTTGTTTTTGTCTTGCTTTATTTTATTTACTATCAATTCCCTCTCAAGAAAGGTATGGAACATTTCCCTAGAAAGAGAATGAAGTTACCTTTTGATTCTATTATTAGAGCAAATTATGATGTTGATGCTTCATCTCTTGATAACACTTGATACACACTTTCTGCGCCTAGCTGAAAGGCGTTAAAGAAAAACGCTTATGGGAGACAACCCATGTTTTTACTACAGTACTTTGATTTTATATTCGAGTCTTGGAAGTTGTTTACTACTGTAGCAACCTCTCCTTATCTTAGTTTTGTGCATTGTTGTGCCAAGTAAAGTCTTTGATAGTAAGGTTCATACTAGATTTGGATTACTGCGCAGAAACAGATTTCTTTGCTGTCACGAATTTCGACCTGCCTCTCTGTAGGTAGCTCAGAAAAATATGCCAATTTACGTGCGTGATCCTCAGATATGTACGTAACTTTCATTCAATTTGGGCATTTTAATTTGAGCAAGTCTGGTGCCACTTTAAAATTCGTCTTTACGAACTGTTCTGTTTTGACAGATTCTGCCTTTTATTTCGCATTGCCTCTTTTGCTATGTTGGATGAATTTCTTTGATCCATTAATGTCCAGTAGCTTTGTGCAATGTCCAGAAGTGTTAAAAATGATTATGTCACCTCTGAACATGTAAATTTTTATTGTGCACTAACCCTCTAATGAGTTGTTTCGAGTTTGGTGTGGAGGAAGTTTTCAAGGATCAAGAGAGGGAGATGATACACTATGATCAAGGAGAGTGAAAGCTCTAAGCTTGGGGATGCCTCGGTGGTTCACCCCTGCATATTTTAAGAAGACTCAAGCGTCTAAGCTTGGGGATGCCCAAGGCATCCCCTTCTTCATCGACAACATTATCAACTTCCTCCCCTGAAACTATATTTTTATTCCATCACATCTTATGTACTTTGCTTGGAGCGTCGGTTTGTTTTTGTTTTTGTTTTGTTTGAATAAAATGGATCCTAGCATTTATTGTGTGGGAGAGAGACACGCTCCGTCTGTTGCATATGGACAAATATGTCCTTAGGCTTTACTCATAGTATTCATGGCGAAGGTTGAATCTTCTTCGTTAAATTGTTATATGGTTGGAATCGGGAAATGCTACATGTAGTAATTCTAAAATGTCTTGAATAATTTGATACTTGGCAATTGTTGTGCTCATGTTTAAGCTCTTGCATCATATACTTTGCACCTACTAATGAAGAAATACATAGAGCTTGCTAAAATTTGGTTTGCATAATTGGTCTCTCTAAAGTCTAGATAATTTCTAGTATTGAGTTTTGAACAACAAGGAAGACGGTGTAGAGTCTTATAATGTTTACAATATGTCTTTTATGTGAGTTTTGCTGCACCGGTTCATCCTTGTGTTTGTTTCAAATAACCTTGCTAGCCTAAACCTTGTATCGAGAGGGAATACTTCTCATGCATCCAAAATCCTTGAGCCAACCACTATGCCATTTGTGTCCACCATACCTACCTACTACATGGTATTTCTCCGCCATTCCAAAGTAAATTGCTTGAGTGCTACCTTTAAAATTTCCATCATTCGCCTTTGCAATATATAGCTCATGGGACAAAATAGCCTTAAAAACTATTGTGGTATTGAATATGTACTTATGCACTTTATCTCTTATTAAGTTGCTTGTTGTGCGATAACCATGTTCCCGGGGACGCCATCAACTACTCTTTGTTGAATATCATGTGAGTTGCTATGCATGTCCGTCTTGTCTGAAGTAAGGGAGATTTACCACTCATTTAATGGTTAGAGCATGCATATTGTTAGAGAAGAACATTGGGCCGCTAACTAAAGCCATGAATCATGGTGGAAGTTTCAGTTTTGGACATATATCCTCAATCTCATATGAGAACATTAATTGTTGCTACATGCTTATGCATTAAAGAGGAGTCCATTATCTGTTGTCTATGTTGTCCCGGTATGGATGTCTAAGTTGAGAATAATCAAAAGCGAGAAATCCAATGCGAACTTTCTCCTTAGACCTTTGTACAGGCGGCATAGAGGTACCCCTTTGTGACACTTGGTTAAAACATGTGTATTGCGATGATAATCCTGGTAATCCAAGCTAATTAGGACAAGGTGCAGGCACTATTAGTATACTATGCATGAGGCTTCCAAGTTGTAAGATATAATTTACATGATACATATGCTTTATTACTACCGTTGACAAAATTGTTTCATGTTTTCAAAACCAAAGCTCTAGCACAAATATAGCAATCGATGCTTCCTCTCGCGAAGGGCCATTCTTTTACCTTTTATGTTGAGTCAGTTCACCTATTTCTCTCCATCTCAAGAAGCAAACACTTGTGTGAACTGTGCATTGATTCCTACATACTTGCATATTGCACTTGTTATATTACTTTACATTGACAATATCCATGAGATATACATGTTATAAGTTGAAAGCAACCGCTGAAACTTAATCTTCTTTTGTGTTGCTTCAATACCTTTACTTTGATTTATTGCTTTATGAGTTAACTCTTATGCAAGACTTATTGATGCTTGTCTTGAAGTACTATTCATGAAAAGTCTTTGCTTTATGATTCGAGTTGTTTACTCATGTCATTACCATTGTTTTGATCGCTGCATTCATTACATATGCTTACAATAGTATGATCAAGGTTATGATGGCATGTCACTCCAGAAATTATCTTTGTTATCGTTTACTCGCTCGGGACGAGCGAGAACTAAGCTTGGGGATGCTGATACGTCTCCGACGTATCGATAATTTCTTATGTTCCATGCCACATTATTGATGATATCTACATGTTTTATACACATTATATGTCGTATTTATGCATTTTCCGGCACTAACCTATTAACGAGATGCCGAAGAGCCGATTCTGTCATTTCGCTGTTTTTGGTTTCGAAATCCTAGTAAGGAAATATTCTCGGAATTGGACGAAATCAACGCCCGGGGTCCTATTTTGCCACGAAGCTTCCGAAGTCCGAGGGAGAGACGAAGTGGGGCCACGAGGTGGCGACACCACAGGGCGGCGCGGCCCGGGCCCCGGCCGCGCGGCCCTGGTGTGTGGGCCCTCGTGACGCCCTTTGACCTGCCCTTCCGCCTACAAATAGCCTTCATCGCGAAACCCTCGCATCCGAGAGCCACGATACGGAAAACCTTCCGGAGACGCCGCCGCCGCCAATCCTATCTCGGGGGATTCAGGAGATCGCCTCCGGCACCCGCCGGAGAGGGGAATCATCTCCCGGAGGACTCTTCACCGCCATGATCGCCTCCGGAGTGATGAGTGAGTAGTTCACCCCTGGACTATGGGTCCATAGCAGTAGCTAGATGGTTGTCTTCTCCTTATGTGCTTCATTGTCGGATCTTGTGAGCTGCCTAACATGATCAAGATCATCTATCCGTAATGCTATATGTTGTGTTTGTCGGGATCCGATGGATAGAGAATACTATGTTATGTTGATTATCAATCTATTATCTATGTGTTGTTTATGATCTTGCATGCTCTCCGTTATTAGTAGAGGCTCGGCCAAGTTTTTACTCTTAACTCCAAGAGGGAGTATTTATGCTCGATAGTGGGTTCATGCCTCCATTAAATGCTGGGACGAGTGACGAAAGTTCTAAGGTTGTGGATGTCTTGTTGCTACTAGGGATAAAACATCGATGCTTTGTCTAAAGATATTTGTGTTGATTACATTACGCACCATACTTAATGCAATTGTCTGTTGTTTACAACTTAATATTGGAGGGGGTTCGGATGATAACCTGAAGGTGGACTTTTTAGGCATAGATGCATGCTTGGATAGCGGTCTATGTACTTTGTCGTAATGCCCCGATTAAATCTCATAGTACTCATCATGATATATGTATGTGCATTGTTATGCCTTCTTTATTTGTCAATTGCCCAACTGTAATTTGTTCACCCAACATCTGTTTATCTTATGGGAGAGACACCACTAGTGAACTGTGGACCCCGGTCCTATTCTTTACATCTGAAATACAATCTGCTGCAATTGTTCTTTCCTGTTCTTCGCAAACAATCATCATCATCCACACTATACATCTAATCCTTTGTTTTCAGCAAGCCGGTGAGATTGACAACCTCACTGTTACGTTGGGGCAAAGTAATTTGATTGTGTTGTGCAGGTTCCACGTTGGCGCCGGAATCCCTGGTGTTGCGCCGCACTACATTCCGCCGCCATCAACCTTCAACGTGCTCCTTGACTCCTACTGGTTCGATAACCTTGGTTTCTTATTGAGGGAAAACTTGCTGCTGTACGCATCACACCTTCCTCTTGGGGTTCCCAACGGACGTGTGTCTTATACGCCATCAACGGGGCCGACGGCGAAGGGGATTAGAGCTTGTGCTATTGAAAAGTTAAGTTAAAAATTGTGCGATAAATTTGGAACACTAATATTATATGTGTATTTCTCTCTTTTCCAAATCCCAAATGCATGTACCCTCTCTTTCACGTCTCTCCCATGCATGTGAAAAATACCGACGCATGCAATAATTAAGGAGATTGGGTAATTGATGTTATACCTTCTAAGTATGCCACAAAATTTCAGCACCAAACTTAATATATGTGTCTTAACTCTTAAGAAAAGAAAAAAAATAAGGGCAGATACTACCATTGATGGGCCAAATTTATAGCACATTTTGAAGTAATTATTGTTCATAGCTACATTTGTCCTTTTTGTTTGTTTCCAGAGTTATGTTTGAAACTTTGACTCCAACTTTTGTGACATGATTGATACTCCCTCCGTCCTTAAATAAGTGAACATTTAGCCCTAAACTTTGTTCACAAAAGAGTGTACTCATATCTTTCCAATGCACTTTAATTGTTTCTCTCTTATCGCACGGAAATCAAATCCAATATTTTTTTTTTGTTTTCTACATACACTTAGCTTATTGGAGGTGAAAGAATTAAGGAGGAGAGATGCATGTTTCCAATGTATTTTTTACTTCACATCATAATTTATCTTGAAAAACCGTATGTACACTTATGTACACTTATTTGTGGACGGAGGGAGTACATGTTATATCTATATACGGTCATTTTCTAATATAATTTGTCATTTTCAAATTCCAAAGTACGAGTACATAATATATTCTCCCATCCGCATACCTGGTCCACCAATGATTGGCACCGTGATGATCTCAAAAAAGACACCGCGCACGAAAGTAACTAAATACCCCGTATATCCGAGGGGCTTAACGCAAATCACATTGTTTTCGTTATTTGACACGCATACACAATTGTTGTACTTAGCAAACACGCTCCTTCATAATTTAACTTGTTTCTTCCGTCTCCGTCTTCCTCTTGAGCTTCCAACTCGTCATCTTCCTCACGACATCCAAATCGCAAGCCTTCTCCCCCGGAATCCTCCCGAACTCGGGGGGCCGCGCCATTCGATCCAGCGCCGACCCGCCGATCCTCCGCGGCATGGAGGGGGCCGATCACCTGTACCCGCCGATCGAGCCGTACGACCTCGACCCCCCGCAACTCGGCGACGCCGCTGCCGCTGCCGCCGGCGACGCTAGGGTTTCCGACCAGCCGGTCAGGTGGGACGACGAGCCCAAGGAGGTAATCGAGCTCCCCCTTCTTCGAATCATCATCTGCCCAGGTCGCTTTCTCTCTATAGATTGGAATAGATGAGTTGCGTGATGGATTGTATCTGGAGTAGAGTGCAATTGGAGAATTTCGTCTGATTAGCAGTTGCATTAGTTAGCGCATTAAGTCTTGTATGGATTGCCGTATTGGGTGCTTATGACCAAGGAGCAGCAAAAAAGGTTTGTCAAATTATTAGTCTTGCAGCAGTTTTGGACTGTTTTGTATGGATATGCATATTCCACCCCACAAGGAAATATGGGGAGATGAATCTACTACCTTCTATCTTTAGAACCATGAGATGCATATTTATGGAAATGAGTTGACATATCATGATCAGTGAGTGGAAGTTCCTTACAATAATAGCACTTAGTTGACTAGACCTCATTACTTTTTTCTAGTTTATGCCCAAAAACGCATCGCATTATTGTTGCCTTTTCCAAATTAACTTTGGCGTGATACCTTCTGTAAACCAGGGAACCCACACATGTCAGCAAGGGACAAAAGACAATCCTGACAGAAACGATACGGATGACAGCCCTGGTGTCGTCGACGTTTACGAGTGCGATGGTGAAATGACCGCCTCAAAGGAATCAGGAGAGAACAGGTATTATGATTGCCCACTTCGTGAGCAAACCGGCATCTGGGTACCTCCTTCTGTCCCGCCGATGACAAAACATGATCACGAGGAGTGGCAGAAGGGCTTTGGCTCAAACAGTGGGTACTTCATAGACGAAGAATGGGATATAGATGAGGACATTAGGGAGATGACAATGTGGGATGTGTTCTCTGAGATGGCTGCTGCGGGAAGAGATAAATTATTATCTGTTGCATCGTTTGATTTAGGGAGGCATAGCATGTCTCTAATATCTCATTTTCTTCTTCAAGCGGCTTTGGAGGATAAGACTCAAACACTTGCAGAGGCCAGTGTTGGTTCTGAACGTGCTCTGCTTGAGACAGGACCGACAAAGTGGCTTCCTGACAGTGCTGCTCCCTCTTGCATGCTTTGTGGAGCACGATTCCATCCAATAATTTGCACACGCCATCACTGTCGTTTTTGCGGTGGGATATTTTGTGGTGGCTGTTCAAAAGGTAGAAGCTTGATGCCTCCGAAATTTGGAACTTCTGATCCTCAAAGGGTCTGTGATGTTTGTGGAGTACGTCTTGAGTGTATTCAGCCTTACTTGATGAACCAGATCAGCCGTGCTTGCCAACTTCCGACTAAAGATTTGACAGACCTTAGCACCTTGAGGTCATGGATAAACATCCCATGGGCACACACGATGGAGTATGAGATTTACAAGGCTGCAAATTCTATTCATGGGTATTGTAAGGTACGCCTTTGCTATAATTTAGTACCTGTTTATGTCCACTAATTGGCAGCTTACAATTCCACTCTGTCTATATTCTCTTGTATAACATCATTTTCTTAGAAACGATGTGTTATCGTGATTTTGTTTCCTACCCAAAATTTATCTCTGGCCGATCAATTGCTATTTGAATTTTAGATTATGCATTATCTAGCACGTTACATTTTACATCCATACCACCCTGCTGATGGTCGGAACGAAATCCAAAGGCTAACGATAGATACTTCTTACATCTACAGCTATTTAACCCTGCCCAACGTACCCTAGATACATTTGGTTTTAACCCTTCCTAACCGTAACCGCTACATCATTTCCTGTTCCAAGCCACTTGCCCACTTGAACAATGTTGGATGGACATAATAGTGATCTGTACTAGGCACTTAATCTATGGGTTGTACCATTTTTCTGTTTATGATAGTATATGGGCCACAGTATGTATAAGGAAGATCTTACCTACCTTAACTCAACCCACTCAATTTTATTCTATAGTCTTTTCATTCCCCATTTCCTTTAACTGGCAATATTGGTTTCATCAACCTCCTAGTGCATATATGATTGAGGATTTGGTATCCACGTCTTAATACTTTCTACATTCATACTTCCCAAGTGCTTGTCACATCATTGTTCCGTTCACATAAGTTACATGGCATGTACAACACTTTGTGGAAGGCCCTTCCTGGTCTGAAATAAATCCATTCTTTTCAGCAGCTTATTACTTTTAGCATTAACCATTAAAGTCCACCTTTCCTTACAGTAATATAAGTTACCTTTGCACCATGAATCTTTGAAGAGATCTTTCCGGTGCTCACTATTTTCATAGATTTTATGTTACATTAGCCGATGATACATTAACAGAAGTTAAGGTTGAAGTAAGCTTTATAACTTGCTATATTAGCCGCTTGTTCAATCAGTCTTATGGGATCAACCAGAATACTGCTCACTAAACTTTCAACACTTAATGCAATTTGTAGATTGGGAAGCTGAATCCGGAGAAGTCCATCCCTGATTCAATTCTTAGACAAGCAAAAGGGCTTGCTATTATTACTGTAGCAAAGGTTGGAATGATGGTCACATACAAAATTGGTACCGGGCTGGTTATTGCTCGCAGAGCTGATGGTACCTGGTCACCTCCTTCAGCCATATCTACTTGTGGCATTGGATATGGAGCTCAGGTCAGTGACCTTTCAAGGTGTTTTGTTTTCATCAACGAAGCTTGGTTGCTAGTATAACTAAGACCTAATGGCATATGAAATATTTCGCACATTGTACCTTTCAGGCTGGAGGTGAGTTAGCTGACTTTATCATTGTTCTGAGGAACACTGATGCCATTAAAACATTCAGTGGAAATGCACATCTGTCACTTGGGGCTGGCATTGGTGCTTCTGCTGGTCATCTTGGACGGGTGGCAGAGGCTGATTTTCGTGCCGGTGATGGTGGTTATGCTGCCTGTTACACATACAGCTGTAGCAAAGGTATGGTTAAAATTATTAGGATTTTTTTCAACCTCATCTGTCAAAATTTGTGTACGAAAATATTCTTCTAGTTTTCTTCTTCTGTTCAAAAGTCAGGGTCTTAAAAAGTTAAACTGGGAACGGTTGATTCCACCAGTTTGGTTAGTTTCCAAGCAGCTCTAATTCATTACCTGGTTAGTTTTTGCCAAGCAGTGGCAGAGCCTGATGAATACTATTTTTACCGAGAAGGCCCTAACGTACATACTCCATCTGTTCTTATTTACTTCGCATTTTAGGTTTAGTCAACGTTAAACTTGGTAAAGTTTGACCAAATATTAGGAAAAGATATCAATGTCCGCAATATAAAGTCTGGTATTAGTAGAATGTTCATAAAGGACATTTTCATATTGTATGCTTTTGGTGTTATGGATGTTGCTATTTGTTTCTATGTTCTTAGTCAAACTTTATAAAGTTTATAAAGTTTGACTTTGTAATGTTTTACTTTGACAAAACCCAGAATGCAACTAAATAAAAACGGATGGAGCAACTCAGGAACTAGTAACCAATCAATATACAGTCAAACGCTCTACTCTGAGTTATAAGATTACAAATGACTGTGAAGTAGTGTGATGTTTGAGATATATATCCAACATTATTATTTGGGACCTAGATCAAAAATCATATTCCTTCATAGACTTTTAGCCATGATATAATACACAGTGGCCACATACTTGGTTAAGGATATCTCCTACGGCCTAATGTACACTAGCGTCTTCAAAGTGTACTTCTGTCTTCTGGACAGTTAAAATAAAATCGTGATGGTAAGGTATTGCGCTAGTTACCATATTCATAGTAGTACATTCAGATAATTTGGTATACTAACATGTGGTGCTGAAGTGTCTGAGCAGTAAATTATTATCTCTAACCAGTAATGGATATATGTATTTTGACCCCATAAAGATGTCCGGCGGTGGCGATGGTCTGTTATCTTCGGGGCATTTTATAATTTGCCACACTTTTCTTCACATCTTTATTATTTAGAGGATCAAAGAAAAGTGTGGCAAATTATAAAATATCCCGTTATTTTTGGGTCACACCACCTGTTGGTCATGGATCTGTCACAAACATTTAGGATTACAGTTTTAATTTCACACAAATAGTAGTACAATCTTCTTAAACATGGAGCGAAAATCCATAGTAACACATGAACATTATGCTATAATAACTTGTAAAATGTACTACCTCCGTTCCATATTATAAGCCATTTTGGCAAACTAATTTAGTTTGCCATAACTTATAGTAATATGGAACAGAGTGATATCTTTGTAGGTGAGAACTGTAGTGCAGTTTATGTTGCTTAATTTTGAATTGAACTGAAAAATGCAACGGAACGTTAAATCGTTTTATTAGTAGAACCATGGACCATCATTTGATATATGATCTCTGCACCTGTTACAGTTGGACGCATATTGAGTATAGTAATTTTAAATGTTTGTTTGGAATTTAAATTTATATGATTGATGACAGTGATGTATTTGCCTGCTAAACATTATTTGATCAGTCATCTACAGTTTCTGTTTCACTCACTTCTAATTTCGCTATCTTATATGTTTACTTTTGCTGGCAGGTGCCTTTGTTGGATGTGCACTCAATGGAAGTGTGGTATCAACTCGAAACTCGGAAAATGCCCGATTTTATGGCGGTCCAGTTAAGGCATCAGAAATCCTACTTGGTTCAATGGCCAAGCCACCTGCTGCCGCCACTCTCTATAAAGCCCTATCCATGCTATTTGAGAAGATTGGAAATTAGCCATTGTCTTTATGTTCCTGACACAAATTGTGCCCCCAGTTAATCCATCAGAAATCCTACTTGGTTTACTGGCCACTCTCCATAAAGCCATATCCATACCACTAGAGAAAATCGAAAAATAGTCATTGCCTCTATGTTCTGACACATTGTGCCCCCCCTGTTCCTTACCTTTCAGGCTTCACTATCTGTAGGTAATTTGTTTCTTTGCTTATTCGTGGATGTCGGTTAAGCAACTGTACAGTTTGCCATTCCTTGGCACATCATTCTATCCAGTGCCTGAAACTACTTGTAAATGTTGTACATAACCATTGCGTGAGAAATGAAAGGAAAAAATTCTTCCTCAAGTGTACCTTTGACACTAGCCTGACATCGTATCACTGCCGCTTGTCTAATTTCATCTAGACCTTTTATGAATTGTCAGTTCGCAGCAGTTAGCTTTCTTATCTTTGTATATTCTACTGTATAATCAATATGTAGTTTTTTTGAAAGGGGGGCAAAAGCTTTGCCCCAATCCATTAATTAAGTAGAGGAATGCCCAGTTAATTAACGGGAAACCGGGCGAAAAAACCGTTACAACAACACCACGAACCACAGATGCTAGCAACACCACCAACCACGAACGGCAGCAACACCTACAAACAACTCCTCCAACCACAAACTTTCATACAAGAGAGGAGAATCATCCATCAACCAACTGCGATCTCCTTTCTTGTGGCGCCACTATTCTTGCTTCTGCTCCTAAGGTAGTCTTTCACCTTCTGGATTTTGCCCCTCGAAGACTTCTCCTCTAGGAGGCGAGCAATCTCCTTGCTAGATCCAGGGCTGCCTCCAACCTAGTTATCCTCTATTCGAATCCTTGGTCTGTTTATGTTTCTTTCTGAGAGGGTAGAGGATCATTTGTATAGATCACAGAGAGTATAGCAAAAAGACCGAAAGGTTCATGAAAAAAAATGACATCTTCTGTACGGCAGCACTGGTTCCAGCTTGAAACCTGTGATGATGTAGTTTACTTCGTCTGGGCGGTGCCGTACAAGACCATGCATTGGGGTGCTAATTATTCTCGGACCATATTCCATCATGATGACAATAGATACCATGTGATGAAACGAGTCCTTTATTACACAGCTGGGATCAGCTTTATAGAGTTCACTGCCTGCTGAGACATGACCAGTCCTGCCCAAACAGCTGATCCATCAGTGATGACAAGCATGCCTGGATGTGCTTTCTGGTGTGCTAATCAGATTCAGATTTGACGTGGGGGGGCCAAAGCTAGTCGTCATACTATCACAAAAGGCTGCTAACACTCAGCGGAAGTTGGACCATTATCGTTACGTCTAATTCCCTTGTCTAAAAGAAGATAACTTCTCAGTCAAAAGGTTCCTGTGTTAGATTTCAGACCTACGACTGGCTGTCTGGGAATAATCCTTTGACAAACAATGCAGTGGCCTTTTGGCTGGCATGTCTTCTGCACGTTCGTCGCATGGTCACACGCGACTGCGCGCATTATAAAGGAAACCCAACACAGAGTCGTCACCTAACAGAATGCTGTGTTGCGAGAATCTTCACGTACTGATGTCTGATGCAGGCATGATGAGCTGAGTTATTGGGTAAAGATGATGAGCGGTCCAACACTGGATGAGAAGGTGGTCGTTCAAGTAAATAGGTGGAAGCTGGAGAAATGCATTTGTTCGGGAGGTTCTGTGTATGTTTGTATAGTCGATTCATACTGTTTTCATTCATGTCACCTTTAATACCCACTGAACCAATGCATGGAATGCAGTCCTTGACGACAAGGATACAAAAACAGTGTTTTTGTTGTTTAACAAGTAAATAACTTAGCAGTAAAATATAGGCAGAACGAAAACCATGCAGGAGTGTTTGGAGAAAACTTATCACGAGAATAAAATGAAACTTGCCTCCCCTGGAATGGAAATATTAGGAACTTGTAGAAGCAAATTGTTAACTATGAGTAATGCTTAAAATATTGACCAAAAAATCAATATTAGGAACTTGTAGAAGCTGTAATCAACACACACGCAAAGAATCAATGAATCATCCACATACAATGTACAGCAGTTCTGGAAGAAGTACATGGACAACAAGAGTCATATTAAGGACAACTGAAACTTGTTCGCATGAGCACATGAATGTCACAGGACTTGCAGCTACTTCTTACGGATGACAAATGGTGGCCACACGCCGCCATTCCTGCACGCATTCCTATCACTTGACATTGTTCATTTTTTTTGTCCATATTTCAAAAAAGAAAAAGAATCCAAAGAAATAAGTTAAGAAGTTGCATAAGCTAAAGTCCAGACGACTGAAAGAGGATGGATATCATCTGCAGAGGACCATGATCCGATCCCTGAACTCCCTTCTCTCTTTCTACAAACACTGAACTTATAAAACAGAAGAGCAACGCCCAAATAAATTTCAAGAATCAACCCAGGCGAAGACGAGGCATTGCAGCAGCATGATCAGGAGGGTTCTCCGCGAGTCTGTGAACTCCCAAGGGTGAGCTCAAGCTCGTCCGAGGCGCATTCCTCATGTATCCGCTCCCCTTCCCATGCCTTCACCAATCCAGGTAACTCATTGTTGCCATTGCTGTTGCTCCCGAAGGCAAAATCATCAGCGGCCCCATCGACCATCTGAACATCAAGATGAGCCGGCGCACCGCCCATTACCGGAGAACATGTTCCGCTCTGTCCAGGGGTGCACACTCTTGATGAGCTGGCAAGAGCCTCTTTGAAGACCCCAAAGGGATTATGTGAAACAAGGTTATATGTGGGTGATGAGGGTCCAGCGGATGATATCTGGAACCCTGCTAGCCATGCCGGGTCTGGAGCAACGTGGTGGCCAGGGCTTGGAGGTGTGGAGTTGGGAAGAGAAGCATAATTTGCATTAGCCCATGGTGGCAGAACACTTTGGTTCTCCCAATCAGTCTTGATACGAGGTGTATGAGTTGGCGAGCTGGATGGAGGTGTCACTGGAGCACTAATGGAACCTCCGTTGAAATAGAGATGGTGAAGCTGTGGTAACTTGGAAGAGGAGGCAAATGAGGGGTTTGACGAAAGATTCTTCAGCCACGGGATAAGGGAACTTCCCTCCACACCACCAATCAAGTTGTTTCCACCACCAAGAGTGATATGAGAAGAGGATCCAGAGCTCGGAAATGATGATGATGCAGGGCTTGGGTTGTATGAAGCCTGTGGACTAGGTTGATATGAAGAGCTGGGGCTTTGCGGAGCAGACCTTCCAATTGGATCAAAACGCGCTTGTGGAGGAGGTTTACATCCCTGAAATATGGACAAACAGAACACTTAACAATCCAATATATTCCATTCAAACAAAATATAGGTACAGGGGACAAAAACTTAGAGCTGAAAATGTTTATTTACCAGATAGTTACTTAACAGAAACATACAAACTTTACAACAATACAATGATGAGTGCATACACAATCAACTATTATGTTGTTTCTGTTCTTAAATAACATGCTATACAGAACTAACTTCAAAGAAGTCTGCAAGCTATACAGAAGAAACTTCAGAGAAACACTGCAACAGCATTAGATGATTTAACTGTCCTCACATTTTAACCTTTTTACTACTGGATCAAACCAATTGTAGAAGTAACAAATCCACAAAATGTTCAATTACCAGCAATGAGTTGACACCAGACACAAATGCACAGTGAAGTATCAACTTCTGTTTTTTGAGTAAAAGTATATCAGCTGTTGCTGAATGCAATGGTAGCATATGCAAAAGGCAGAAATAGCCTAGGAAGAGCAGCCTTTGTTAGATCGACAGGGACATTTTTTTTGCGAATTTTGACAGGGACATTAAGAGTGCCGAAATATGAATGTCTGATACGTTATTTTCTAATGTGAACCTTCTACATCATTTTACCTGGAAATGTGTATCTTCCAATGTGAATCTTTATTTTACATCATTTTACAAGGAAATTCGTAGGTTCCAAAGTTAACCTTTCTTTTACATCATTTTACCCGGGTGTAATTGTACGTATATAGCACTCTGCCAAGCTTATGTTTGTATATCACACTTGTTAACCACTAAGTTTTACCTTCACAATTGATACAGCAGCTTTGAAGCATAAATGTACCAAGAGGAATGTGATAATTTAGTAATTTACAGTGCAACACTTAGACAGAACAGAAGTCTAAGCACCCCAGTTTTATCATGCAACAAACTGTAAAGACAGCAACAAATTCTTGAGAAAATATAATCCGCTGGCAAAATTGCCATCCCAAAGGTTGCCATCGCCATCAACTGAAATGTTTGGGGCAGAAGAGCACAATATCTTCCGTCTCCAAAAATAGAACTTCTAATTTGCAATAAACCAGTTAAAGAAGTTTCTTTCTTTAATTATAGAAAACGTAAATCAGGAGGGTTGCTAAACAGAGTGAAGCCAGAGTCGCACTCCCCACTCCCAAATCTAGCATTCTAGCTCCCTCTCCCCTGGCTTGGCAACAGAACTGCCTAAGAATCACAACAAAACAAAGCATCTCCCAAGCAGCAACACGGTTCAGAGCATTTATTTTGCTTCTTTTGACGAATCATAACACTAGAGGTAGGTAGCTAAAACTGAGGAAGGCACATTTGGTTCCCCGTTCTTGAATCTAGCTCCTGTTGCCCTGGCATGACAGCAGAGCAGCCTAAATCCCGACAAGACAGAGCAGAAAGCAGAGAGGGAGTTGATCCGGAGCCATCAGCCTTGATGTATGGCACTTGGGGCATCCAAGAACAGACCTCCAAACGAAAGAAGTCACCAAACAATGCATTCACGTTCCTAGACGAGCAGAATACCCTGCTACTTTCTATAAGAACCGGCCAAATCTCAGCAAAACAAAGAACACAAGCCCGCAGGGAACGGCAGTAGTCAGAGGAAATAAAAGAACACGCTCAGGAGACACGCAAATCAGATTTCGCAACACGCCGCCGCCACCTCGGCCCACGCCGAGGTATCAGCTACAGGACCTCGCAGAGATCGGCCGGCCGCCGGCCGGCAAAAGAAGGGCCAGTAAACCGAGGTGAAGCCATTGCGAAGAGGAGGTAGGGAGCGAGCAGAGACGAGCTTACCCTGCGGTAGGTGGTGCCGTCGGGCTCGACGACCCACCCCGCCTCGTTGCAGAGCGCCTTGAGCACCTCGTTGTTGTCGCAGTGCTTGGGGAGGTCGTAGCCGCCGTAGGCCCTGAGGCCGGTGTAGATCTTGGCGGCGATCGCCCGGCGCCGGCGCTCCCTGCGCCGGTTGTTCTCCCGCTCCCGCCACGTCGGCACCCGCGTGCCCCCGAGGCCGCCGCCGCCGCCGGCCCCGTGCATCATCTGCACGGTCCGCCGGAGACGCTCCGCCCCGCCGCTGCCTGCTGGATCTGCGCGAGGGCTGAGGATTCGCTGCTTGCTTCGCTGTTTCTTGCGGCCGCCGCTCTCTCGATCGGCAGTTTCTTGTTTTGTTTAGTGAGGAGGAAGAAGGGGGGAGGAGGGAGGAGGAATTTAGCAGTGTCTGAACGCAGCTGCTGATGCTCGCGAGTGGGAAGTGGGAACTGCCACGCTTCGAGACTTTCCTGCCGCTTATTACAGCCTCCGGTTTCCCGTTTTGCCCCTCAGCTGTTTATGGTTGGTCGGTAAAAGATTTTGTAGGATCTGTTCGGTCAAAAAAGATTCCGCGTATCTGGTTTTTGATTATTATTTTTCTTTAGCATACTTTTTACATGGTGAAAATTGCACAAAGGCTTGCTAAACTATTCATTTTAGGCCCCCTCTCTTGGATTATCTTCAAATTACATCTCTCAAAACACAACTGCTAACCTTTTCTTCGAAACAGAGACGACGCCCAGCCTCTGCATCGATTGATGCATGCGGCTCTTTATTTCCTTACTTAATGAATTCAAGTCTTATAAAATATTACGTCATGGGTCACACAGGAAACACAACTGCTAACTAAAGATAATTTTTCAATTGCTCCTTGGTTTAGAGTTTAGAACAACGAAATGCTTTAAACGAGGAATAGCTAATGTGAATATTTCCTTGTAGGTTTTGTTGTGTCCTTGAAACCAACTGAAATTTAAGCGGATCCTTAGGGGTTAAGGCTCCGTAAAATGGGCTGAAAAAAGGGTCAACCAATCGCGTTTACAGAAACATTTGCACCCGTCATTTTGGCTAGCCGTTTTTCCTAGTAAATGCCGAAACAAGCGGGGCCTTAGATAATTTTTACATATACCACCGACTTTTCACATAGGCGGACCCAGTCCCTAAGCATAGGCACGCACCCAGGCTTTCAACCAGTGGCGCGACCTATTTTGATGGAAATTTGATAAAAATTTAGTCAGGCTTACAATGCGTTCAAGCTTGATGAAAATTTTGTGTCCGCCACTGATTGTTCATGTAATAGGATCTAAATCCTAAATTACCTTGATTAATAGAATTTCCAACGGGTACGCGTGTTTTCAACGGGGTACGCGTGTCGGTGCTCCAGATTCATCCCCGATATATACATTAGGGCCCGCATGGCCTTGGCGGACAAAGTTTCTGGACGACATCGATGTGGGCAGGATTAAAGTGGGGAGGCTACATTCCAACTTTTCCCCAAAAAAAATATAAATGGAATGAAACTATGAAAATAAAAAAAAGGGAATTTTGTAAAAAAAAATAGCGTAAATAGAAAAAAAAACGGAATAACTGTTTCCGGGGAAACAGATGTGGAAACAGGCTGGGTGGTTGTAGAGCGGATGTCCATTCGGTGGCATTGCGTGCCGGTGGAGGTGGTGAGCTGGAGGGGCAGACACGGCATTCCACGGCGCTCTCCGGCCAGGGTTAAACAATGCACACCGTCGTCTCGTCGTGGTAGTACGAGGGTACAAGTACGTCGTCCCTGACACACTGGGCCCCTGGCGTCATCGCCTTTGTGTTCTTTTGCAATAACGGTGTGATTACACGGTCAAACGGAGGATCAAAGCCAGCACGAGCCGTTGCGGGCCCAAACGGGGTGCCGAATATTTTTTTTTGTTGCTTTATTTTTCGTCGTCCCGACGTTTGGTGCGCGCGCGCATGGCGTAGGTGGGGACCGCGGCGCGGCGCGGCGGCCGCAACGGCCAGCCTCGGGATTCGCGGCGGCAGGCCTACTACGGGCTACGGTTCTACGGACTCGTCGTCGTCACTCGCTGACGCCGGCGCAGCAGCGCAGTGGCAGTGTGGTGGCGCACAGTGGCAGAGTCACGCCCACGCCGCTTTGCTTTGCGCTTTGCTTGGCGTCCGGTCAGATCAGGAGCGTTTGCGCGCCATTTCTGGGCCTCCGCCCCCGCTCCATGCCATGCGTGTCGTGTGTGCGTGCTTGGGGTTTCCATTTCTTTTCCGGTTTTCTGCTGGAACTAGGAGCGCAAAGGTAGTGACTAGTGAGTGTCATGGCGCAGGGTGCTCGCTCGCTTGGATGGCTCCTATGCATTTCTTTTCACTTTTCATTGCGTGACGTGACGGACCAAACGTACATCTTCTAATCAAAACCAAAGTCCACGTGGTAGCCCGGTGCAAACGAGTTTCGACCCATTTTGGGTTTTTTTGCTTTGGCAACGTCCTCGCCATATGTTAGCTGCACGCAAACACACATGGTTTACCCGACGTAACTTTAGTTTGTTCGCTACCACATCCAAATAAGGATTGTCGTCCTATCTTCACTCTACCATGGTGGCGTTACCATTCTATCACCACATCACCCACATCTAAGCCAGCAGTTTATTATGTACCTAACTAACACGCGTGTTAGTTACCTTGCTGAACGTTATGACCGATCTCAACTGCATCGGGCACCACAGTTTTTGAACCTCGTAAGTGTGTAAGGGTTTCTCGTGAAAGACATCCGATCCATTCTTCGGCATTTTACGGTCCATTCCTAGAAATAAAATCGTTGAGATGGTATCTTGTGTTTTCTAGATAGTGGTATACTTCCAAGTTGGCACACATATCCAGGATCTTTTAGATAGAACTTGCCATCACAGATTTTCAGCCCATCGGGCCTAGACAACCTGGCAGCAACAACGTCTGCATCATGAGCAGATCCTTCCGAACCAGCTAGCACATATATGAACTTTAGATTGAAGTCCACAGGAGCTAGCACATTCTGGCTGGTGTAGTGCTTCCTTCCCCCTGAATGCCGAAGATTGTTCTTTCAACACACTAACAGTGACATAAGTACCATCGATAGCTCCAATACAATCCAGTCAAGCAAGGAACATAGTCATGTTTCAGGCAATAGTACTCGTACGACGAAATGAAAGTACATATTTAGTGCTCACCCTGAAATATGGCAACCATCTGTAGCTGTTGTTGGTCTGAAATATGGCAGTATAAAGGGAACATTTCCTAAGGATCCAGTACGTCTACCAATCAAATGATGCACACATGTGAAATTTGTATGCATCAAAATTCTCCAAAATTTCTATACCATTCCATTGAATCGAAAAAAGCCTGAAACGTTATCCAAAGGATTTTACAGGTTTATACGAGATTCAATCATACGAATCAAACAAGTACTGCAAAACAAATTCCTACGGAATTGAATCTCCAAAATTCATATGTATAATATCCTTTGAACCAAAGAGGACCCAAAATTTGAAAAGAACAATGCATGTGCTCTACATTAAAGAAGACAAGGATGCTGCTTGTGCGTTTCAGAAATGACTCGGACAGGTTGATGAATTCAAAGATGTCTTCGTCTCCTGTAAGCTAGTCTGGTAAATACTCCATGCAGAATAGAATGGTGTCTGTCTCTATGTATAATGTAGCAGCCGCCTAGCTAGCCCAACGTCCATTTGTCAAGGCTCAGGAGATGACAAGTAGAACATGACAAACACGTAAACAACAGCCGGCCTGCTCCTAACTATATCCAAGCTACTACTAAAGCTAGTGGACACTAAACAAATAATACAGCTGATTTTAGTAGTTCCATGCTACTAGTACAGCCTAATCGTATTTGTTTTTTCTTCTTCCTGACTAAAAAATGTTAAGGTAGACAAACCACCACACGTCAACGCCAGCAGGCCATCTGGCTAATCAAAGCCAGCTGAATCCTATCCTTGGTCGACAACTCCACGAAGGAGACACGAGCTATGAATGGCGAAGCAAGCTGCTGCAGATGCATGGAACTTGTTCGTAGCTCTCGATCGGTACCACCGATTGCACATTGAATTGCACAATGAAACATCGTTTTCTTCCTCCGACCACGATGGTCCATGCATTCCCGCACTCTGTGCTCCTTCGGATGCTACTAGCTAACCCGTGGAACTGAACATCTCTCAGAAGGCACGCTCATCTTCCATGTGCTCCTTCGGATGCTCTTTTTCTGTTGCCCCTGCATTCAGGTCCATCTGGTAACAGCAAAGTAGCAGATGCATAGATCACGATTCACGAGGGGAAATGGTGCCATGGGCAGTGCATGAAAATGTGTGGTCGTAGTCCAAGAAGATATGTGTGGGTGTACTACTGAATCTATGTACTCACGTGTCATGACAGAGAATTGCATCGATCCTCGACCTGTATCATACTCCTTTGTGTGACAGAGTACACACGCCTTTGATTTGTGTGTTTATTTTTCTTCAGATGTACCCTGTCATGTCTTGTAGCCAAACGATATTGTAGCAATCTCGGATGAGCTGGTGTTTTCTTCTACTGTCAGTATGGGATTCCACTTGTAATAGTATATGCGTCAGCAACTCAGCATCGTCTGGCTTTAAAAAGAAAGTCAAACGGCTGATGAACTTAGCGAATTGCCAAAACTGGGACTCGGCCAAATTTCCTCCAAAATATTAGCTCCAAAGCATGGTCAAGCGTTGCATTATATCAGTGGACTGCATTATATGCATGGCATCAATCGATCTCATTTGATTTCACAAAAACCCAATCATAACAGGCCAAGGCTACACAAGGTGATCGAGGCCATCACACTACTGTACGGTCCATATTTAGGGGCACTTCAAAGTGCCCCAATAGGTAGCCAAAGTGCCCCTAATTACTTTTAGGGCCACTATGAAAAGTGCCCCGGATGCTTGTGTCCCTAAATGTATTTGGGGCACTTTGAATGAAATGCCCCAAATACATTTAGGGGCAGTTTGAAAAGTGCCTCTAAAGGTTTTTAGGGGCAGTTTGAAAAGTGCCTCTAAAGGTTTTTAGGGGCACTTTGAGATTTGCCTCTAAAGGTTTTTAGGGGCACTTTGAGATTTGCCTCTAAAGATTTTTTGGGGCAGTTTGAATTTTGCCTCTAAAGGTTTTTAGGGGCACTTTGAGATTTGCCTCTAAAAGTTTTTAGGAGCAGTTTGAATTTTGCCTCTAAAGGTTTTTAGAGGCACTTTGAGATTTGCCTCTAAAGGTTTTCAGAGGCACTTTGAGATTTGCCTCTAAAGGTTTTTAGGGGTAGTTTGAGATGTGCCTCTAAAGGTTTTTAGGAGCAGTTTGAGAATCGCCCAAAAAGCTTTTAGGGACACTTAGCCGCAACTCTAAGAAATGCCACAAAACACAATTAGAGGCAAATCTAGGAAAATGCTTCAATCTAACAATACATGCAAATATAAACAGCAATGTATGCACATAATTCAAATATACAAATGTACCAGAAAAGTATTCAATCCTGTAATACATATATACTCCCTCCGGCCCGATTTACTTGACTCGGCCCATGCACAACTATAACTTAATGAATACGGAGGCCCGTACGGATGTATCTCTGTCGCCCATTCTTGATGTCCAGCCTCTACCAGGTGCATTGCAACTCAGCCCATTCTTGATGACCATTATTTCTGAGTTTTACTCCTTCACTTTGATATCCTTCATAGATATTCCAGGAATGCACTTTATCTGCAATTGAGATATAGATCATCGTAATCATGAAAAGAACACACACTAATTGACAAATATTGGTACAAGACGGAATTTCTTGCTAGATGTCATGGGCTAAAAGGATGAAAAACATCTGCCACTAATTGCAAACTGATGCAGTGAATCGAAGACTAACAGCTTGTTTGGATGGCGACTCGGCAAAAATTTGCTGGCCCGAGCCAGGCTCCACTTCTTCCCAGGCACGAACGCCGGATCTCAAACAAAACTTACCCTAAATGCTAACAGGCTAGCATGGTGGATTGGTGTTGTGTTGTGCCATGGGCATGGACTGAACTCGGTGGTGTGTGTTTTCCATTCCTGCCTGCCATGGACAAGGATGTCTCAACTCATGCCGTACTCTCACTTGCTTTACACCCTGTTCATCTAAGTTGTGTTCGAGATAATAGGTCAGAGCATCTGAATTTTACATGAACCAAGTATTAAGCTAGACAAAAGCAAAAAATGTATTAGCTGCTGATTATGATCGACGGCTTTCTAGCTACATACCACAAGTATCTGCGTGTGCCATGTCTGTGTAAGTGAATCTCTGAACCTTTTTTTTTTCTTTTTGGCGGTGGCAATCTCTGAACCTTTGATGTGCCTGCTAGGTATATGTACCTTATGATCGATGGATTTGAGTAAAGTGAACGAAAGACTTGGTATTCCACTGAATCTTAGGAATCTCTCTAGTTCCACTCCACATGAAATTAATTCTTTGCAGCGAGCAAGCAAGCAAGGATCTATAAAACTTTTACATTATCAGATTTCCTTATCAGATTTAGTTTAAATGTGGTTACACGCAACTTACTTCGTAACTGATACTGAGAAAATCTGAAGCTTTATGAGCTGAACTAGAAGTAGAACAAAAATGTAAGTAAAGATACCTGAACTTCAGGTGCCCACGCGCCTGCTACCTCGAGGCCCATGATAACTGAGTTCACCTTCGCCTAGCCAGAAGAGTCGGCAACACTGCAAAGAGTAGCTGGTTCATAAATCATGAAAGTAAAGCGATGAACCTGAGGTAACAACATGACAGTAAAGCGATGAACCTGAGGTAACAACATGAAAGTAAAGCCATGAACCTGAGGTAACAACGCTAGAATAGTTTGTTCGTCAGTTTTAGAGAAAGAACGTATAAGAGTAAAAAAATTACAATGCAAATCAATTGGACTAATATCATAGCTATATCTAGTGCCTCTATATCTAGGGCACTGTGATCAGAAGCTCTTCCAAGCAAGGGATGGTGAATCTTGAATACAACTGCATCCACAAATCACAGGAATTAGCCATGGTCACACATGTCATACAAATAATTGGTACTGTACTACGATGTTGCAACATAGCAACAAACAGGGCAGGTCACTCACAACAAGCATGAAAATTTAAAACGAATAAACACTTACAAAAATAATTTAGCTAAGATGCACTAAATATTGCGTGCAATTTGTGAGGAGTAAACATTTTGAAAGATGAGTTAACCGACACAATATATAAATATGTAGTCACAGTAATTTTCATTGTGTTATAGGTGACAACACACATGACATACAGATTACAATAGCAGGTTCAGTATGTTCGCAACTTTAAATTGCGGTAATAGTACGGTTAAATTCAATATGGTCAAGATAGCAAGGCAAGGAAATGGCTAAGAGGAACATTGTTCATAGGCAAACTGATCTTGCAGATCTAGTAGAGCCTGTTTATATAACTCATGCGAGCTCTTCGTTGTTTTCCAACAACATTTTTACATGTTGGCATGCATGTCCAAGATCAAAAGTTACGCTTTTGAACAGTTAAAATGTCATACTTATGGCTTCGGCTTCATCACCTTTCCCTTGAGAAACAGCTATCGAATGCGTGATCAAAAACCCAATGAGAAAATGATGCCATTGTTTTGGCAGCAAGAACAAAATCCTTTTGCAAATCATTTTCCAAGTACTCTTTACCCTCCTGGGTTGTTTCTAGTCTCTCAGGAAGATCCTCTCTATCATCCTCCACGTACCTTAGCTCTCCGTTGTTTTCCAAATACCTTTTGCGAATCTTTAGTGGCCCACAGGCTAATAAATTATAAGGAATAACATGTCCAGTAAAAACCAAAGTATTACTTCAGGTCTAGATTAAATGCAGATTACCTTTTAAGTAAGCTAACTTTTGATAAATAACTGACAACCCATCGGTTAATAAATCTGGCAAGACCATAACCAGACAGTGTGTAGAAAGTGCCACACATCTTAACACTAAATATTATTACATATATTTTAGTCACTTTCACGAAAGATGAAGAAAGAAGAAAAGGTATTAGATATATTATCTAGCATACAACTAAGAACTCACATTTAATTTATTATTCTGGATACTTCTCGTACACAATATAAGTTCTTGGATCAATGTTAGTGAGCTTATATACATGATATATGCATGTTGCAGACACTATTGTACCATGTTCAAATCAGTGCATTTTCTCTTCTTCAGAAATGTAAAAACTGGTAGCCACGAATAAATAATGGCGGAAGAACTAGAAACACCTTGGTGGTCTTTGATCCTGGAAGTCTTATTCTTTAAAAAAACATAAGACCCACCTGTAGGAACAAAAATCATATGAGAATACAAAAATATAAAGTAGAAACCGATGAACAATATAACCATGAGAAAGCAAGGTTAGGCTCCTAATTTAAGCTACTTCGGAACTCGGATCTAGGTTTTGGAAATAAAAGAAATCTGGGCATAGCAGACAAAGAAATAACGACAACCCAACGACAACAACATATCAGATTATTTAAATGTCACCTAACATGGGATCACTTTATGTGGTCTATGCATTTACTGCATGAAGGAAAATGAGCAGAAATTATATGCAAGAGTATGACCAAAATATATGAATATTAAATAAGAAAATTATGCGGTGTAACTACCTATAATCTATAACAATGCTTCTCAAGGACAAGGTTCTCTTGAGTTGATGCGGTGGATATCCATAAATGAGGTACAGAAGTGGACGATGAATAGTATACCACAAGGTCCATGGCCAACATGGAAGCTGTGTGTGCTTTAGCATCCTTTTTTATTTTGCCGCAACCATGCCTGACAAGGAGCTATAGACATGGTTGACTACTGGTACACACATACCTTCATGCTAATATATTGTAGATCACAATTTCTCTTTGGTACACGCATACCTACAGGTCGAAATATATTAGCACATATCATATCTATACCTTCATAAGGCTATAAATGACCGAGTCTAGCTACAAGGAAAACTGGTTCTAAATAGTATTAATTGCCTAGCTACTCAGTTATACACTACAGACCAATGCATCGTTCAGTCAATGAGACATGTCAATACAAACAACTGTGACTACTGAAGGCCAAAATTAAAAATTGCAAGGGCAACTACTCTTAGCAGGCAACAAACAGGACATAGTCTATGGCTCTATGCTCTAACAGGTAATTTTTACATCCTATGACAGGTGATAGCCATGGCAAGAAAGAACAAACAACACCAATCAGGCTAAAGTTTGCAGCTAAACAATAAAAAAAAAGATAGGAAATGGCAAGAAATAACAGGAGGCCGCTGGCTAAAAACATTTAAAAAAAGAGTTTGCAGATACAAAATAAAGAACCAGAATAGCGCCACAGCGAAGTAAAGCGGGGCGTGGAGTATTAATTTTTGCAAGTACCTAGCTAGACTACCGGGCGATCAGTTGAAGAGGGTTCACAACAGAATATAGTAATGGTAGTATTCTCTAAATAGGATTACAACTCACAGAACTGGGTTCATGACAAACATTTCAGAACAAATAAAAAAAGCACGGATTAGAAAACACAAATTTGTAGTATCCAAATTTCATACTCATTCCATTTTGAAAAGGATAATACTGATTACTGGAATGATCTGAAACTGTTAACTGACAAAGATCTATTTGTTTGAGTAATAGCATAAGAGTACATTAGCTAGGCTCCATCTGGAAAAACAGAAATTATAGAATAGAACTACCTAGGGGAGGCACAAAGATTACTCTTGATAAAAATCATATGTCAAGGTCTAGTAAAGGAGGACTTGGGGGTATTGATGCCTTGCTGCGGAGCTTACCGTGCATACATGTGAGGATCATGCCAAGGTCAATGGTGGGCGTAACGAGCACGCGCACGTCCGTGCTGGCCAGCGTCGTTAACCAACCGTATTCTCCGGGTTCAACTACAATAGTTAAACCAAAAAAAGCATGACACATTGTGTTATTTGCAAGGAATATGCAAAGCATGGAAGCCATTAAGCACAAATTGTGTTTACTAAATGAATGTCTGACCTACTGAAGCATCACAAATGACAAACATATGTGCCTATGCAGTTACTAAAAACTCCATTGCACTCAGAGTTGTGTAGTCCTTGGCTATGCAAAGGTGTATGTAATACTACACAACTCCAACACTAACTCTGATACCACCAAGAAAAGAGGCATGTTAAATGGAGATCATGAGTAGACCAAAATTCTAACTAGAAAGGGGCATGCTATAGTCATCGTATTCCCATAACCAGTCTCCTCCTAGCAGCAAACAAGGGCGGCTCTGCGATGACATTATTAGAACAAAAATATAAAGCAATGGCTCAGCTAGGCAACAGCACAAACACTTAGTGAGCAACTAGTTTCCATGGAAAGGGACAAAGACCAACTAATCGGAAATCGAGGAGCAAGACAAGTCGGAGATCGATCCACGTACCTCGCTCACCTTCGCGACTTTGGAGTGAGTGGAAACGGTGAGCGCGTCGGTGGGATGGGCGGAGAAGATCATGGTGGAGGAGACGTCTTTGGCGTCGGTGGGAGGGACCGCCCATAGCCTTGGTTGCAGCGACGAGCGGGGGCGGCCGCGCCGCGATCTGCGCGTCGATGCGGGGGTCCTGGTCGATGGGGTGGCGATGCGGAAGCAGGCGACGTTGGCCTCCACGACCTGGACATGTACGCCCAGACTCCACCGCGCTGCCCCCCCATAGCCCCCTATGGCCGCATCCGCCACCGACGACGCAGCGGCGGCTGCCCGAGCAGGGCATCCATGCCGGTGGAGCCACGGCGTGGTGCGGACGGGTGGGATGGCCTCGCGAGGCGGAGGTCCGACGGATGAAAGCCATCGCCGGAGCTCGATGGCGGCCGCATGCCAGAAACCCTAGCACATCGGGAACTCGAGAGAGGATGACGGTGCGGCCGCTAGGGTTTCTAGGTTTGGGGGCGGACGAGGTAGAGCTGGAAAACCAAATCGAGTTGGGGAAGGATACAGAGCTCATCGAGGCGGACGAAAGCCCCATCTCGCCGGCGCCGGAGGCGGACGAAAGCCCCATCTCGCCGGCGCCGAAGGCGGCCAGGAGAGAGCGGCGGCGCGGCTAGGCCATGGAGAGCTCAACGAGAGGAGGAGAGGGCGACGAGAGTGAGGTCGACTCGGGGTTGACCCGACCGAGCCGGACCGACTCGGTCGGACCAGGTTGGGCCGGGCCTGGTTGGCCAGGCCATTGGGCCAGCCCAACGGACCATTTGGTATATTTTTTTTAGGACAAAGCTTTTAAACATTTAAGTTGTTTTAAAAAAACACACAACCAATAAATAAAAGTGAGTATCAGCAAATGAACTCTATAATAAAAAATAATAGTTAAAATCAAAATACCAATAATATGAATTTTCCTCTAAATTTTAGAAGACAAATTTTAAATCTTAAACTATTAAGACCTAAATACGAAAAATATAATTTTCTTGTTTCTATTTTTCACATCAAGAAAGTAAATATTGCTTTGTATTAAAATTTCATATAATACAACAATTGTTTCTTTGTGGTTATGTTTAATCATATGTAAACCCTAATTGATCATTACTTCTACATATAATTTCAAAACCTAGAAAAGAATTAAAAGATATACCCTTATTTCAAGGAAGCAAATTTGGTGCACATGAGCACCAGTGCTCTCACTTTTTAAAATATTTACAAACTGTATTTTTGTGTTCCAAAAAATCATCAAATTTATTCCATGAATACATACACATGTTCTGATTATTCATGCAAAGTTTCGGTAAAAATTACATTGTATTTTGACCTACAGGAAAAAAACAAATTTGTGGCTACGTATAGAGGTATATATTTGTCAGAAATTTATTTTTTTTGTATAGGAAAAAATATAATATATTTTTCTCCAAAATTTTTGCCGTACCTTCAGAATGTTTGTATGTATGTGGGTATTTAATTTTATAATTTTTGAAATCCAAAAAGTATGATTTTTAGAAATCAGGAGCACTGGTGCTCATGTGCCAAATACACTTTTCGTTATTTCAACTACTATTTAAAACCCTTAATTGCATTTACCTTATTTATCATTTATTTTAAATGATAAAAAATATTATAAATGCCTGACTCAATAATAACTTGAACTTAGGATTTACTGAATTCAATTTGCTCATCAATTTATTATATAACAAATAGGAAATCCTAATTCCATAATTCCAAATGCAACCCTAATTCTATTAGGAATAAAACCCTAACTCCATCATTTTTTGTGAAACTCTAAAATCCTAGGAATTGTGAAATGCGATCATATGAACTTAACATTCACTCATAGATCTATAATTAGCAACTAAATAAATATTCTTGTTCTCATAAAATAGTAGAAGCCATATTGAGAACAAGCAAGTGCGTGTATGTTTGCCCTACTCCAGAGCCCTCCACGATAGACACCTCGCGGAAAGGGTTACTAGTTTTTATTGGTCGTAATATGCGATAACTCTCCTCTCGCACACTATCTCTCCTTCACACGCAACATCTCCCCCTCCCGATGGCACACCGCCGCCGCTGCTCCATCCCTTCCCGGGCGCAGCAGCCCCTCCATCGTCTCTCCACAGGTGCATCATCCTCCCAGCTCCTCCCACTCCTCCACGCATCCCCGCCCTCCCAGTCTCGCATCCTCAATCCAGTACTCATGCATGAGAACTTGTTTGCCCCATCCAAGTAGGTTGTAGTGACAGGGAAAGGCGGCGAGGGGTCGAGGCCATTGGCGCCTGGATCTCCGGCGGCGTAACCGACAGAGTCCATTTTTCTTGTATTTACTTGCAGTTATAAATATTCGGCAAGTGCTCGGCTCAGCTACTCATGTGCACAATATATTACTCTCCTTTTGTAGAAACACAAAGTTGTTTGTCCTAAAGTTTTATTCATTAGAAGAAGTAATACCAGAATGCCCTTTTTCTGCCCCCGATTGGTGACATAACTCACTGTTATGATAGACCAAGGTCACCTATCAGACATAGTCGATTCATATAATTAGAATACAGAGAACTATTTTGCAGCTTTCCATTTATTTCTTGTGTTGATATTATAGTATGTTCATTTGGAACTGCAAGATATGAATGAATTTGCTCATCTCACCTTTCCTTTTTTAACAATACTATTGTAAAGCATATGAGATGAATGGAGTTGATTCAACTGTTTTGATCAAGATATATCCAATGCAGGAGTACATAAGTCTCAACTTTGTTGAGATCATCAACTAGTGGGGGCAACTAGCTAGTTCAGATTATCAAGTAAACTTGTTCAGGTTAAACTTGTTACTGCCCCAATAGGTGTATAGCAATTGGGGCACTAGTCAAACTGCCCCAATTGGTGTATAGCAGTTGCAACTAATAATGAATATGAATCTAAAAAGATTCTGATGCTAATTCAAAACCCTATAGCGCAAAAAAGAGAGGGAGAGACCATAGAGCAAATCGATACAGGGCTATGTTGAATAAGGGAGAGAGGTGAATCGGATGTGAAGCAAATATGTAGCAGTTGCAACTACTGAATATGAATATAAAAAGATTCTGACGCTAATGCAAAACGCTATAGCGCAAAAAAAAGAGGGAGAGACCATAGCGCAAATCGATACAGGGCTATGTTGAATAAGGGAGAGAGGTGAATCGGAACATACTTCCCCCCCTCGTCGACGATATTCTCGTCGAAGGTCGGCGGCGGCGGTTCAAAGATGAGTTCAACCTCGTCCTCATCATCTAGGGGATGCTTCCCAAGAGAGTGGACCCATCTACCAACAGCATCAGATGCCGATGAGCGACCGATGGCCCGACCTTCGGCAATGGCCTCTGCTTCGTCTTTGGCATCCGCTGCGGCGATGATCGCCGCCGTTGCGGCCATGCGTGTTGCGGTCGCGGCTCTAGACACCTCCTCTGCGGCTAAGGCCAGCCGCGCGGCTTTCGCTTTCGCTGCGTTGACGGCGTCGGTTGGGCTCTCCATCGGTGGAATGGGAAGGGGAAGCGAAGAGAGGGTTTTTTCCTAGTCCGTGGAGAGAGGGAGAAGTGTGGACGTGAAATGGATAACTGACGATATTTCAAGATTTGGGAGACATAGCACGAACGGGCAGATGACAGCGTGTGGGTGCATTACCTCATACTGCCTCTGTCCTAGAAAGAGCGTACGTGTGGGTTTTCAAGGCATATTAAGGATTTTAATATTACATTGGGAAACTGTCATCGACCATCACTTTCCTCTTCAACTTTTCCACCGATAGGTGTATAGCAATTGTGGCACTAGTCAAACTGCCCCAATAGGTATATAGCAATTGGGGCACTTTTTGAAACTGCCCCAATATGTGGATACCAATTGGGGCACTAGTCAAACTGCCCCAATAGGTGTATACCAATTGGGGCACTTCTCCAAACTGCCCCAATAGGTGTATATCTATTGGGGCACTTCTCAAAACTGCCCCAATAGGTGTATACCTATTGGGGCACTTCTCAAAACTGCCCCAATAGGTGTATACCTATTGGGGCACTTCTCAAAACTGCCCCAATAGGTATATACCTATTGGGGCACTTGTCCAAACTGCCCCAATAGGTGTATACCTATTGGGGCACTTCTCAAAATTGCCCCAATAGGTGTATACCTATTGGGGCACTTCTCAAAACTGCCCCAATAGGTAGGGTATTAGAGGCATTTTGGCAAAAGTGCCTCTAAAAGGGGTATTTAGGGGCACTTTGAAAAGTGCCCCAGGGCAAAGTGCCCCTAAATCCCTACCGTGTAGTAGTGTCATATCGATCGATGATTTCTCCCCACATGTTAGGCGACCTAGAGCAAGCGCGCGCACATGCACGAGCAGGCATAGTGCTTTCGGCTGAGGAAGCAGCACAGCAAAGAAATACGACGAATCCGGTGAAATGCATAGTGCTTTCCGTAGTCATCCAAAAAAAAAAAAAATTAACAAGGTTTGCCACGGTTTCATTAATGAAACCACAAGTCTTGTACAAAACCTAAAGTCCTATTTGACTTGCAGATATGAAAATCGCAGGATTACAAAGGCATGCCCATTACGATCATATATAAATTTATGTGAAGCAAACACTACTAGGAAAACCCTCATCTGTGGCGCACTTTTCTTTTTTTAGTTTTATGTGGCGCATACTCCGTGCGCCATAGACGTCACGCCACTATTTTTTTTCTGTGGCGCATATCTACATGAGCCACATAATTTTCAAACATCTATGGCGCACTAGGCAGGCATGCGTCACAAAAACTTTTCTGTGGTGCACCCAGCGGTGGTGTGCCACATAATTTTTTTGATTTTTTTTAAAAATGGCGGCCAGATCTAGATCTGAGCTGGAATTTCGACGGATTTTTTTTTAAAATTTGCCGGAGGCCGCCGGGGTGGGTGGATGGAGGAGGACGAGGAGGCTGGCCGGAGGGGATCACCGGAGAGGGTAGGAGGAGAAGGCCAACCGGAGGGGGTCCCCGGAGGTGGGGGAGGAGGGGGTCACCGGAGGAGGAGGCCGCCAGAGGAGGAGGAGGAGGTCGCCGAAGGAGGAGGTGGTGGTCACCAGAGGAGGAGGAGGTCGGGTGGTTGAGGTGGTCGCCGGGTGAAGGGAGAAGAAGGAAGGAGAAGAAGGGGTAGTGAAAGTGGAGGAGAAGTGGAGGAGAGAAGGAGGGAGGAGGAGAAAAGAGAGAGGGAGAAGGGCGCCGCCGGATTTCAAATTTTGGCCTAACAATTCTGTGGCGCATGTGCATACATGGTGCGCCACAGGTATTTTTTTCGAATTTATTATTTTTGAAGGAAAAAATCTTTAATTTGCCCTAACTTTTTACTCTTTTTGAATTTGTCGATTCTATAAATTTCAGAACCGCCTTCGATGTGCAATTTGGATGTAGAATTTTCTCCCGCCCATTTTGATATATTAAGGGTATTTTTCCGACTTCGTATGCAACCAGAAAAGCCATTTGAAGATTTCATGATCTTTTTTTTGCAATATACATCGAAATTCTTGTTTTCTAGTTTTTCCTACAAGTATACCACTTAATATAAGTACAGTTCAAACGAATTTTTTTTTGAAGTTTTTATATTTTTCTTTGATTTTTGAACACTAAAAGGCAATCCGAGGGAAGGTGCGTGGACAGTTAAAAAATTTCTGTGGCGCATGTAGCTCCATGCGCCACCGAAGAAAGCCGACATTTCTGTTGCGCATCAGGATTGGTCAACCTAATAATTGGCTGTGCATGGAGATTTGGTGCGCCATAGAAATTCCAAATTCTGTGGTGCATGGAGAGTTGGTGCGCCACCGAAATTCCAAATTTAGTGGCGCACGTGCCTGGGTGCACCACAATTTTTTTGTAGCGACGCATTGTTATTTGATGCGCCACATAATACATTCCTATCTATAAGGGTTTTCCTATTAGTGAAAATTTATTTAATTTCACCATAGGAAAAAGCAAAAAGTTCTCAAAAAGAAGTAAGAGTGGATACTAGATTTTCTATGATAGTGCAAAGGATTGCTTGGACAAAATTTCTATGAGAATCAATCTCAGAAATAAAACAACCACCGTAGAAAATCTCATAATCCTACAAGTTTTCTATAGAAATCCTTTAAACCAAGCAGGCCATAAAAACCAATCGTCCAAAGTGTTGGCAAAAGGTGTAAACCGAACAAAGCAAGGTGCTTAGAGCATCTCTAGCTGAGCACGTAAAAGGCCCAAAACCGAAAAATAACCGCCAATTAACGGGTTTGGGCCGAAAAAGGCCGCCGATCACTGATCGTAAACGAGGCAAAACTGAAAATATTTTTTCGGGCTGCGTTCGGTTCGCTCCGTCGGCCTGTATTTGTAGGGGCCGGCGGAGCGAACCGAACGCAGCCCGAATACAATCCCTAGTTTGCGCGCGAGGGAACTTTCAGCTCCTCCCAACCGCCGCCGCTGCCGATCTGTGCGCCCTCACCTTCCTCTGCGCCGCCACCCTCCGATTTCTCCCCGATGAGTCTCGAATCGACCCCACCGGCCGCCGTTGGTACCTCGCAAGCGCCGCCACCCTCTCCCGTGGTCGACGGAGCTTCCGCCGCTCCACCAACCACCCCGGCAACCCCTGCCATCCCTGCCACCCCCGCGGAGGAAGCTACTACGGTCTCGACGACGAGCGGGGTGGAGCGGTGGCGCGCGGGAACGCATTTGGTACCGCAATCCGCTGCCGCCGCGTCGACCGGTGATGTCTCGGCGGTGGCAACGAAGGCGAAGGCACCCCGTGCGAGACCGGAGAGTACGGGTCCCAAAAGGACGAAAGTGAAGGCGGCGACGAGCCATGGCGCCCCGCGTCCGGTCCCCTCCACGCCAACGCCAACGCCGTCTCCGGAGGAAGCAACCGCGAACGTCGCCCAGGACGTGCTCGACGAGGGGTCAACAAGGTACACATGAACTATTCCTCCATTTTTTTGATTGCGAGTAGATACTGAGGCCTCGTCCGATTAGGAACGAGAACGCCTCCTACATGGAGATGTTGGAGGATGTGGACATTAACCCACTCCCTCCGTTCGGCAATGGGATGGGCGGAGATGAGAACGACTGCGGGGACGAGGTGGAAGAAGGGGAAGAAGGGAACGAAGGGGGCGAAGTGGAAGATGAAGGGGACAAGGGTGTGGTGGAGGTCACGGCCGATGGAAATAGGAAGAAGAGGCGGGCCAACAACTACACGGATTGAAGACGCCACCTTGTGCCGAGCTTGGGCCTCCGTGGGGATGGATGCCGTCTCCGGCACCGATCAAACAAGGAATCGGTACTGGCAACGCATCGAGGACAAGTTCCATAAGCTGATGCCGCACGTTCGCCATCATGTCGATCGCACATACCGATCCCTCCAAGGTCGCTGGGACGCGATCAAACCAGCTTGCAGCCTGTGGGCAGCAGCAATGGACCAAGTGGTGTCCAATCCTCCTAGCGGCGCAACTGTCGACGAATATGTGAGTGCATATTTGGTAAATCTAATTGTAGTTTAGCTTTGGTGACATATTGATGATTTCTTGGTTCATTTTACAGTTTTTACGGGTTCTGCGCCAACCATTTTACGATCCGAATACGCGAGTTCGGTGAACTGAACTCGCCTTTTTCAGTTCGCGTTTTTACGGGCTCTGCTAGAGATGCTCTCAGACATGCACTACATCGAGGCATTAGTTTACGACATATGACGGAAAAAAACGCCTCGCGCCCGTGTCGCTCCCTAGGGCGACACCGGGGCGATACCGCGCCGCCGCCGCCTACAGCCCCCGCCGCCTGCTCCTCTAGCCGTCGGCCCTTGCCGCGGTGGCGGCGGGCCCAGCCCCCGAAGGTGGACTGGGTGGTGGACGCCGGAGATCGGCGCCATGGCTGCTAGGGCAGTGGTGGCGGCTCATCTGCGTGCAGCGACCAAGGCGGCGCCCCTGGCCGGGGTGGTGGCGGAGACTCTCCTCCGGCGGCGCCTTGTCCGGTGGTGAAGATCTGGGCCAGATTGGGTGGCGTTGGGGAAAACTCCAGATCTTGATCTGGGTTATTCCCGTGCTGCCTATCCGGTCTTCTTCGCTGCATGGTTGGGCCGGTTCTGCTCGGGGTCGACCCTGCTTGGTCGTCGCAGTTCTCTTTGCTGCCTCTTGGCCGCTGGTAGAGTGCGGCATCCGCGGCGGAGCAGGTTGCTGGCGGGCGGCGGCGAGGGGGCCTGCCGTTCTGCCTAATAAAGGTGGCAGTCCTAGGGTTTCTCTCGCACCAAGTGAAGATCGTTCAGAAGCTTCTTCCCACCGAGCTTGCTGGATTGTCGTGTTCCGGAAGGTCCTGCCACTAGTAGGGTTACTCTTTTGGAATTTTGGGATTCTAAAAATTTTCCAACCGGGCAAGCCCAGGTGAATTCGGATGTAGAATTTTCGTGGGAACATTTTGATATATTATGTGTTTTTTTCGAGTTCGTATGCAACCAGAAATCCAGTTTGATGATTTTCCCACGCAATTTTGCAAAAAAAGTCGAAATTATTGTTTGTTAATTCTCAGTGGTAAAAGATGACATAATACATAGGCATCTTGAAGGGATTTATTTTTTGAAATTTTTATCTATTTTTTTTATTTTTTACGAGAGGTTAAAAAGGCGATCCACGGGGGGGGGGGGTGGGGTTGCATGGAACTCATGTGCGCCACGTAAATAATGCTTTATGTGGCGCACCATCCCACGTGCGCCACAGAAAGTCTTAGTTCGGTGGCGCACCAGGAACAATGCGCCACGAAAGTCTTGATTCGGTGGCGCACCGGGCCGATGCGCCACGAATGTCTTATTTACGTGGCGCACGTGATCTCGTGCGCCACGTAAATAGTGAAACCAATGATTGGGGTTGGCCCCACCAAATTTCTGTGGCGCATGGATCCCTGGTGCGCCACAAAATTAAGCTATTTCTGTGGCGCACCGTGTCTGGTGCGCCACAAAATAACTTTCTGTGGCGCATTTTAAACGGTGCGCCACAGAACTAAGCATCGCCTATAAGGGTTTTCCTACTAGTGTGCCGGCGAAATTCATTGTGCGATCAATGCCTGAAGATTGCTGGATTGGCTGTTTTCGGTCGAGCGCACCCATGTTTTATCTGACCGTTTGGTTTCGAGAGGAGCGCTTCAAGCTCGCTGGTTGTTAATATCATGGAGCTTGTTTTCTTTCCATGGTGCTGGCGGAGAAGGTCATGAAAGTCAAGATTGGTGGAAGAGCAATGGTGGTCGAATCTTGGTGGTGAGATGGCACTGGCTTTGTGTTCCGGGCTTCACAGCAGCGGTATGAAAGTGAGGGCGACAACACAGGTGAAGTTCAGAGTCCTACCTTTCAGGGTGAAAACCCAAGGTCTGGCCTTAACTGGTTGTGCCTGACAATGACCTTGTTGGAGGTATTGTTTTGAGAGCGGGGACTATCTTCAGGATGAAAACCTAAGATCTTTGATCGGGCGACGACGGTGTTAGAGCACTGTTCCCTTCTTGAAGGCATCGTTTTTGGAGAGTCTGTATTTCAGGTGTTGTCTTGGCGGTGGATGTATTGCTGTTGTTAGGCCCGAGATACTGTAGCGGGACATTTATTTCTTAGTTTTCTTTTTTCTTTTTTTGGCTGTGTGCATCCGTAGTGCCATTAGGGTGGTGCGTTGTTTTTTTGAAAGGAATACAGTAGGGGAAGCCCCTACAGTGTTTTTTTAATAATAAGAACCCAATTCTGCGTCCATGGGGACTTGAACCTGGGTGGCTGGGTTGTACATCCACTTCCCTAACCAAATGAGCTAGGCTCACTTCTTTAAAGGGTGGTGCGTTGTTGCAGAGGCTGGGTGTAATTGGTATCTTTTGATATTAATATATTCCCTTTATCGAAAAAATGCACTACATCGAGTCGGACGCGATCGAGAAGATGTGCATGCAATGATGCAAAGCTGGTGAGGGGCAGATACCAACCCGCCGCATGGCCCTATAGAGCTATAGTGCCTCATCCATAATTTCAGACATACTCTAGAGTGGGGAGACCACATTCATAATCGAATCAGGTGATCTTGCGTTTTAGGTTACTTATAGTAAAAGTAACTTAGGTAGTAACATTCAACTACATGCAGTACTAACTAAATGTTTTGGTGGCGACCCTCTCTCCTCCCGGGTCACCCTCCCGAGCGACTCCGGAGGCTCCCTCCCGTAACCCTAATACCAGCCACCAGAGTCCGATCTCCTGGCCGCCGCTGCTGCCGCCCGCGGCGGCGCCTGCCCCGTCGATCGATGGAGGGCTAGGGAGGTGCTTTCCTGCGGTGCTTCACGGGAGGGCGTGGGTCGCCGGCGGAGGGCATGGGCGGTGCGGCCGGGTCGGCCGTGGCCTGAGATCCATCAGCGGAACGGCCATGGGGAGATGGTGGCGCGCCGTCGTCGCTCGACGTGCGTCTGGGGCAGATCGAGTCTCGATCTGGGCCATCTTGGGCTTCGATCATTAGACCCAACCAGGTAGGGCGATGTGCGATCTGTCGGTAAACTTGGTCTCACCGGCATTCTGCAGTCGTGCTCGGTGCTGCCCTTTCCTCTGACGTCGTTCCGCTGGTCGGCGACTGCGAGTCTTGCGAATAAAGGGGGTGGTCATATGGTTCCTCTCGCCCCAAAACGAAGATCTTCCTATAGCATGTCTGGATTCCGACTGATGTTGAGTTCCGGAAGGCTCCGCTAGAAAATGTAACAATGCTCGTGCCTGGAGTTTGCTGGTTTGGGGTGTATTCGGTCGTGCGCATCCATGTTTTTATTCCGACCGGTTGGTTCTGGAGGGAGCATCATGAAGCTCTGTTGTGTTGCTAGCAGATAACATTATGGTCCATTGTGTATCAGTGACAGAGAATTTCTTGAAGGCCGGATTGGAGGACTAGCAGCGGAGGATCGAGTCATGGTGTTGTTGAGGGATTTGCTTGGTGTTTTGGGCCTCGGAACAGCAGTATGAAAGTGGGGGCAGCATCACAGGTGAAGTTCAGGGTCTTACCTTTTAGGGTGAAAATCAAAGATCTGGCCTTAATTGGTTGTCCCTAGTAATGGTCTGGTTGAAGACATTGTTTTGAGAGCGGGGACTATCTCCAGGGTGAAAACCTATGATCTTTTTATCGGGCGATGATGGCACTTGTGCACTGTTCCCTTCTTGGAGGCGTCGCTTATGGAGAACCTGGATTTCAGGTGTTGTCTTGGTGGTGGTTGTATTGTTGTTGCTAGGGCTGAAGTACCGTAGCGGGGCTTCTTTTTCTTAGTTTTATTTTTTATTTTTTGGCTGTGTGCATCCGTACTACCAGTAGGGTACTGCATTGTTGCAGAGGCTGGGTGTAATTGCTATCTATCGATATTAATATATTCCCTTTATAAAAAAAACTAAATATTTTGGTGACATGACATGTCACTAGATTATGAGAGGTGGTTGTGGTAATTAGCTATGTTACCATAAGATCATACTTGAAAGATAAAATAAGTCTACATAATAATTAATTATTAATTATTAATTATTAGTACATATATGATGCTCTTTTTGTCCCACCAAAGTTGTCATAGATTTGTCAAATTTTGTATGTATCTAGTATCAACATAATACTAGATATATCTAAATTTTGATAAATCTAAGACCAGTTTCATGGTACATAGGGAGTACTATATTCATGTTATCATGCACTATAAAAATAGTAACATAGAGTGGTATTATATGCATGGGACAAAACTCTTGGCACATGGGTGCAAAAACCTTCCATAAAGCCCAAAATTTGTTATAATTTGAAATATTGAAAAAAATGATTTCTCCTAAAAACCAAAGATGATCGAGTATTATATTGTATAAAAATGTTTAGGCAACAAATGATTCCCATGGACTTAGGGAAAAACAAAAATTATGATGAATATAGCATAAATAGTACATGTACATGGGGCGTTTTGATTTTATATTTTTACCTAGGATACAATCATAGCAACTCCCTCGCAAAATATAGATACATATATTAAGCGTGGAGAAAATGGTGGCCTACCAAAACTCGAGATGGCAGTTTCCCTCGTGGGGACGGGTATCTGCGGGTATCTTTCCCGTTAGTGGCGGGGTGGGGACCAATTTGGCTCTGTGGAGACCCGATGGATACCCGGTAAGCACCTGACATGTGGGCCATTATGTATACAAACCCCAAAATCTACTCATCCATCCAATTATCCCCACCTTCAGCCTCCACTCCCAGCGCCCTCTCTCTCGAAGCCCCTTCTTCATGGCCTCGCGCTTCCCCTTTCCTGGCCGCGCACTTCCCTTGCACGCCGCATGGCAGCACGCCATCTCCTTCTTCTCCACCGTATGATCAAGCAGCAGGCCGCATGCAGCAAAGGGGCAGTCGCAGAGAGTCATGATTCCGCACGGCGCCCTTCATCTCCATGGACAGGAGCAAGAGGCTAGCAATTGTGGACTCCCCGTGGAGAGTCAACCTCCCCCGCGCCCTTGATCTCGATGGCCAGGAGTAAGACGTTAGCAACAAGGAGCAAGCGACCGAGACTCCAGGAAGCGCCGCCACGTCACAGGGAAGGAGGAGACGCTGTCAGGTGAAATCCCCATGAAATCCCCGGTGGGGATCGGGTACCCGCTGAAGTCGGGGACGGGCCATTTCCCCCCGCGAAGCTTCATGGGGATGACGGGTATGGGAACTGCCGGGGATCGGGGCGGGGACGGCAGACTCATCCCTGGCCATCCCCGTCCCCGTCGCCACCTTGATCAAAACTCCATAATACATGCACTATAGAAGCTCTATTTTTTCCCAATCAAGTCGCGACATGTCTCTAGGTGCACTATAGAAGTGCTTTTTTTTTTTCCCAATCATCCCTGCAACATGGCCTATGCTACAATGCATGCAACTTTCCAGCAGTAATTTTTTACGGTAGTTACCTATGTCTACTTTTCAAACAAAAAATAACCTGTATCTAAGATAGTATGTTTATACCGTCTCTTATTGTTAGCTAATCGGCGGTATTTCTTTAACACATCTTTCAGGCCATAATTTTCATATGGTAGTTTGACTGCGTGTATGGCAATACTTTTTAGCTCTTTTTTTAATTACTCGACTATTATCTTTTGGCATAACTTTTCAGCCGTAACCTTTGACGCAAATTTTTAGCAATGATTTTCCGGTTGTTGTTACCTACGTCTACGGTGGTATTTTTTTACATCCCGGCTTTTTAACTACTGCACTATAATTTTTTGACACACCTTTCTGGCCGTAATTTTTTTACGGTAGTAAGCCTACACACACGGCAGTACTTTTTGGCTCCTTCTTTTAATTACTCTATGGTAATTTTTGGCACAACTTCCCGACCAAAATTTCCCCATGGTAGCTGCCCTAAAGCAAATGTTTAAGGGTGCACAATTTGTTTGCCCTAATTCCTGGTCAGTTTTGAACGCTAAATTTTCACTTAGACAGTAATTCTCCATCACAAATTTTCAGATGTACTTTTCCTACACAAGTTCCATACTGCCAGTCCTCAACGGTGCGTAATTTTCCGCCACCAAATAAATTTTCCATGTTAACATACACATCACAAAAGACGCATCGGCATTTTTGCTATATCATGCATACTAGCGTGTACACATATATACTACTTATTTCATATCGTACATGTGTGAATATATCTACTACTTCTCTTATATCATGTGCATTTGCTAACATCTAACAACTTCCGAAAATTACGTCGATGTCGAACCTAGCTAGCCATGTACACAACTGAATTAATGCAACGGGCGTAGCTTGTCGTCGCACCAACTTCCCTAGTTTTTATACAAGTACAATACTTGATAATCTTTGATTTCAAAATGCATTTGGATTTTGTTTTTAAATTATTGTTTTTTTGCATGCATGAGGTGCGTTGGCACCCATGTGCATCAGTGTATTTTCATAATGCATGCCACTACTCTATGTTACTCCTCACTATGACTATCTTAGCATGAACTGCTTACTTTAATTATATCATAGATATTCCATCTCGTCCTGACTAGGATGCTCCATGCATGATCCATACCAAAGAGAATTTAGCAACCCGTGCGCGCTCGTGTCCAGTTCGATCATGGGAAGGCGGTACATGGCATGGATAGTGCTGGTTGTTTCTCTGGGACATCTTTTGTAGAGTTTGGATGGAGCCAGCAAGGTATGAGAAGACGGAGCTATAACTGGAGCCGGAGCTCAATTAGTGTATGTCAGGGGACAAGGGAAATTGCCCCCCCCCCCCCTCCAAGTATGTGGCACATCTTTAAAGAAATTTTGTAGGAGATCTTAGATAGTTATAATTGTTTCTGTATTTGCACCCCCCCCCCACCCCAAAGGACTCCTATGGTATTTAATAATCCACATGTTTCTTATGGTACCGTAGTCAAATATTATATTTTTTGATGATATTTGTCCGGTCATTAAGCATGATAGAAAAAGCTTTAATATTATTGGACCATGCACTGCAAGAGCACCTTAGGTAAAGAATTATGATATTCGTCGCTTCCTGCTCTAAGAGTGCATTGCATGTATCATGTTCTACTCTTGGTTGCAAAGGAAAATGTACGAAATATTGGATTTTTACATATATCATTATGCAACCTGTAAAAAATACATTCCAGTGACCGTATCATACTTTCACAGAGGAAATTTAATGGTACCATGGCTGGACCTATGGTAAACGTCTCCCAGTAAGTTGATTAAATTTAGAAAGAATGAGTGTAATTTTCTGGGGTCCTGGTTCAGATACCCCTGCAGCACTGGTGCAGTGACTTGCTAATCCAGGTTTCATTCCCTTCTTGTTCTTGAAAGTTAATAAGGATGTCACCAGCATGCACGGTAGCAGGGGATGACGATTAGACGATTGTGTAGGACACGTAGGATTAGAGCACGTAATCGCGTAACCGATCGACCACGCCACCCGCATCCTTCACGTGTACAGAGGCGGCCAGGCGCCAAGCCAGAGGGCAAAGGATCGTCCGGAGTACGTGGAGCCGGAGCTGATCGGCGTCGTGCCGCCTCTCGGCCACCTAGGCCACGCACGGCATCGACCTTTGTCCTCCCACGGAAACAGCTTCAAAACCTTGTCGAACTCGCTTCGCGTCGGCGAGGACATCCGCCATCATATCGATCATTTCTCAATGCAGCGGCATCCAACGCATCGAGCGATCACATTAGGTTGTGGATGGTCACCTAGCTTGGATGCCGCGCCGCCGCACGCAAGGCTTTGGCGGCCGGTCGACCCGTCACCACCGACGGGAAAAGGGAAAGCAGCGTGAGGCGAGCTGCTCGTCCATGTAGGTATGCCTGTAGATCGGGCAGGCGCATGTCGTCGTGAGGCTGCAGCGGCTGCCGTTCTCGGGATCTGGGAAGGATCTTTTCCGGAGACGCGAGCCCATGCTGGGGTCGCTACGTATTTTCACGCTCATCTCTCTGTGGCATGTTCCTCGGACTGCGCGCTGCAACTGGGAGACGGCGGCGTGATATTGCGGCGTGAAGCTGCTGGTGGCTGCACCGGTGGCAGCGACGGAGACGGCGGCGTGATCTTGCGGCGTGAAGGTGCTGGTGGCTGCACCGGTGGCGATGGCTCTGCATGCTTGCGACGGAGAGAAAGACCAGAGGAGAACGGCCATTGCGGATAAGAAGGATCCATGGCGGTCGGCGAGGGAGAACGGCGGTGGCGAAGGAGGAAGAACGGCGACGGCGGCGGTGGCGAAGGAGAAAGCTAGGGTTTTTTTTCTGTCGAAAGGAGAGCACGAATGGAAGAGAGAGTTATTTAAGGCAACGCCGCGGTGGGAGGACGAAAGTGTTTAAGTGAGAAATAACGAATGGCTTTTTTGCAAAATAAACGTCGACGTGGGAGGACGAAAGTGTTTAAGTGAGAAAGAACGCAGGGACCACGCCGCAAAATAAGAAGTGGATATATTGTCTCTTCCTCTCCGCCCGGACAAGATCTAGATTTCATTTCCCCCACTCTGCTAGGGTTTTCTTGGACACTCCGAAGGAGGAGACGGAGCTGAGGAGCCGGAAGGAGGAGACCACGCCGGCGAACACGTCGGAGGCAACGCCGGCGAACACATCCAAGGCAACACCGGCGAAGAAAGGTACAACTCTCCATTCCAAATCTTGATCCTTGATCCCCATTCCAAGATCTTGATCCTGGATTGCATGTACTGGCTTATTGATGCTATCCTATACTTCTTGGCTTGATCCTACGCTTATATGGATGAATTGCTAGCTGTTGTCTTCACTGATGCATGCTACTGATGCTACTTATGCATCTGAATATGTGTTCCTGTTGCTTTACAGTGATACCTTTGCATAATTCATGCATGGATTTGTTATGTAATCCATCCTGGATGAATGGATTACTGATGAACTGCATATGCAGTGATGCTTAAGTGTTTTGCTTTGCATGATTTGATGTTTCCATGGATACTTTGGAAATAAATAAAGTCTGAATCCATTACTGAATAGTGAGGTTCAGATGATTAAGTTTTGATTCCTACTGATAGTGATGGTTATCTGTTGTTGGTAAATCCATTACCTTAGTAGCCTTGCTACTAACTGGTTGCTCACACACTTGGCTTAATCTTGTTGGCTGCCTATCTCTGCTTGCATAATAGGGAATCATAGTTCATATGAAAGCCATTATGCTTATGAAGAATTTCTAGGATTTCTGATGGTTTAATTATCTAGGGTTTCATTGGGTGGTCTTTGATTGCATGTACTGGCATGTGCATCACTATCAGAAACTGTCTCTGTTTACCAATTGTCTGGTGATAATGACTTGTTAAACATGGCATTTGCTCTTGTTGGATGAGTTACAAAGCAATAGAAACCGTCTCTGTTTACCAATTGTCTGGTGATAATGTCTGGTGATAATTGTATTGAGATATGCAGATACATAAGCAGTAGCATAGGACAAATAAGTATAAAAACATATGCAACTGTTTGAAGTGGTTTAATTATGTCTGGATCAGTTCCTCCTATTATCTTGTTGGTTTAGCTCCTAGCCTTAGAAAATAGTACATGCAAATGAAGCCCAACCATCTAGTTGCTCTACTTGTCTTCGGTTAATATGCATTATCGTACTGTCTGTCTTCATATTGTTTTGATATTAATTTGAGTTGTCTATTAATATTATAACTTCAACCTTCTAGATGGGATCCACAAAAGACGATCCAATTGAAATTGACGAGTGATCCAAGCTTGTACTCCGGTTCTTCAAGCTCAGACGCTACCATGTGTGACAACTCTGACTGTGACTGTCAATCCCCTAGGGTCTTCAGAGGTATGAAATTGCAATTGATTCCTTCTTCTTCCTGTTGGTTAACATCATCTCTAGTCTAATGTGGGTTAACATCAATGTTGGTTAACATCAATGTGGTTATTTATTTATTTTTACTAATGTAGGCTTCCATTACTTAACAATCACATTTCTCTTTGTTACAACTAGGGCCACTTGGTAAGTGGGAGCCATGACTTTGATGAGCACTTGCATGTTTGGAAATGACATGTACTTGACAAAAGGTCAAGTCGATTTCCTTAATGAGCACCTGCAACCACTTTCCAACGAGAGGAATTTGAGTACTATGTCTACAGGATGACCAAGTCAACGAGTGATAAAGAATAAATGCAAGTCTGGTAAAAATACAAAACCTAACCTTCATTGCTGTTGAGTACTATAAGAATGCTATTACTGTTGCTGATTGGAACTGATTGTATACATTGTATGGTTGACAGGATATTGGAATGAAGTTCACTGCCAAGTACCTGAAAAGGTTCATTGACGATGCTCCTGGCAATGCTGTTACTCTTTCTCTAGAGTACACCGACAGCAATGCACGCTTTAAAGTGACCATGAAGATGGCAAAGGGGAAGGCCAAGAATGCAATCATAGCAACTTGGTTGGTCAAAGGCTATGAATACTTATGAGATCAAAGAAGGAGCCATCTGCATCTTTGAATTCTACGTTGACATGAAAGGTAAGCTTGCTACGATGATCCACAGTCTACCGATGATCGTGATGACTCTGATTCATCTGAGTCATCAGAGTAAGTGCTCAACTTCCCTGAGTCATCCAGTTAGTTATGGAGTATTAGTTGTCTTAGTTGCTATGGACTGTTAGTTGTCTAAGTTGCTGAAGTAAGTGCTGAACTGCTGAACTACTTTTGATGCCTACCAGTGGGCATGCTACTTAAGATGCCTGTGATGCTTTTGTATGTAATGCCTGACATGCTTTTGTATGTAATGCCTGACATGCTATGCCTGTGATGCCTGTGATGCATCTTACTGCTATGCCTGTGATGCATCTTACTGCTATATCTGTGATGCCTGTGATGCATCTTTACTGCTATATCTGTGATGTATGTGATGCTTTTGTATGTCTGTGATGCATTGCCGGCACTTTTGAAGATTTGCCAGCGAAAGAAATTGCTGGCAGTTACATGTATGCCTGTAATGAGCATTGCCGGCACTTTTGAAGATTTGCCACGAAAACATCTGGAGGCATATCGATAAAGTGCCGGTAATAATGAGCATTGCCGGCACTTTTGAAGATTTGCCAAGAAAACATCTGGAGGCATATCGATAAAGTGCCGGTAATACTGAGCATTGCCGGCACTTTTGAAGATTTGCCACGAAAACATCTGGAGGCACTCGATAAAGTGCCGGTAATACTGATCATTGCCGGCACTTTTGAGAATTTGCCGAGAAATCGATAAGAATTACTGGCACAGACCCAAAAAATGCCGGCAAAGATTACAAATACAGGCACATTTGAGAAGTGCCGGCAAGAAAGTGCCGGCAATTCTAGCACCTGACGTAGTGGCGGACGGTGTGTTATTTCTCTGGTTTCTGTTGGAACTCGGAGCGCAAAGGTACGTACGTTACTACGTTGGGTGCTCGATCGGCTCCCAGTATTTTTTCCAAACGACCATCAGGCCGGATTTTATTACCCAAGAATAACGAAACATAGTAGCACGTCCAGGTGTGAACACACAAAAGAAACAACAACTTCCCAAACTTACAGCCGCCGCCTAATGCTAACGACATACATCATAGGAGTTTCAAGCTCTTGCCCAGAGCACAGAGCCACCAGCACAAACGAGAGAAAGGACGTCGAAGAACTAAGATCTACTGGAAAGGGTAAACAGGCCATCAGTCTTGCTCTTCCAGCTCCATATCGTCAACTCCAGCATCCATGATTGTATCTCTGATCCGTAAAGGAGATTGCACCCGGCGAGCACCATCTTGAGAATTAGCAGCATTGGAGGTGGTGGCGCTAGCGAGTCGCAGCAGACCATCAGCACCCGCCTGCAGGTCGGCAGCATCCTTCTCCCCATGTAAACCTGCCCAATATTTCATAAAAACAATGGAATAACTGATTAGCTCTACAGGACTACTGATCAGCTTATGTTCAAAACAGGCACGGTTCCGAATTTTCCAAATGGCCCAGCAAATCGCAGCTAACCCCGCAATTTACGTGTTTCTGCTAGCAGGCAAAAATTGGGATCGGCTCCCAGTATACGTACCTTTCTTTTCACTTTTGATTGAGAGAAGCGACGGAGCACGTACATACGTGGAGTACTTACGCGATCGAGCAATCGAGGGATTTTCTCGCAAACAAAAGCAAGATATGCGTGTTGTTTCCGTTATTCTACCAACATGGAGGCGGTACTAGGATTCTTCTTGAGGCAAGACAGATCTTCCCATCGATCTAGTGGGAGTGTTGTGTTTCGAAAGGCTTCGCGATAAACTCCAATAAATGACATGCTGAAGATTGTTAGATTGGATGGTATTCGGTCACGCGCTAGCATGTTTTTTTTGACAGTTTGGTTTCAGCTGCAAAGCTTTGCTGGATGTTGCCATAAACGGGCATGCTTTCTCGCCTATGGTGAGATCAGCTGGCAGAGAATGTCATAGAAGCCGAGATCTGGAGACTAGCAATGGTGATTGGACCCTTCATACCAATGTTGAATTGGCTTGGTGATTTGTGATTTGGAGAAGTGCCTTCGAAAGTGGGGTCGACAGCGCATGAGAAGTTCAGAGTCCTACCTTTCAGGGTGAAAATCCAAAGTCTAGTCTTAATTGATCGTGCCTGGCAATGGCCTAGTTCAAGGCATTGTTTTCGGGAGCGATAATTTTTCTTCAAAGTGAAAACCTAAGATGTTTGATCGGGTGACGATGACGCTTGTGCGATGTTCCCTTCTTGGAGGCGTCGCTTTTAGAGAAGCTAGACTTCTGATGATTTCTACATGGTGTTAGTGATACTGCTCCAAAGAATAGATCTTTTAGCAGGACTTTTCTTTTATTGTAATTCTTTTTTTTGGTTGTGTGCATCTGTAATGCCGATAGGGCAATGCGTTGGTGTAGAGACCGGATGTAATCTGTATCTTTATGATATTAATATATGTTCTTTATCGAGAGAACAGGTAGCCACGACAAAACACCCCCATCAATCAACTCAAACTTAACACACAGATAGACTATAAAGTATTAACTATTTAGGTTTTATTTTTAAAGTTTCAAAACTTTGGATTCAAATTTTCCAAGTTCCAAAAGAGCTACCTGGATCTCGTGCTCCAAACGGCCGTTCTCAGAGAAATATAGCCATCGCTAGTGCTCCCTCCTTCCTAAGAAAGTTGTCTTAGATTTATCTAAATTTCAATGTGTATCTAGACACTATCTTTAGATAGATCAAAAATTTAGGCAAATCTAAGATAAATTTCATGAGATGGAGGGAGTGCTAAACAAGATTTTCTTGGAAAAGTAAATAAAGGAAGTGGGTTGATGGTCAATCAGACTTCACGTTGGGAGGACGCTTATTTGAGATAGAGGAAGACACATAAAACATGACAATTGCTAGTCTTACAATTGTTACTTCCTCCCCAACCTATATCTTGTTTCAGTTTTGAACTCCAATGAATGAAGTTGAACAACCAAGTAGGCGCAACACACAAAATGCCTCTTTGATTCACATGGTTTTGAAAACCCTGGAATAGGAAACATCCAGAATTACGACGTCATAACAGGGTTTTGGTTACGAGAAATACGGTTATCGCCCGGTAACCGGATTTCCCCAATACCCCTGGTAAATGTTCACACCGAGCAAAAATCCCGAACCTTTTGATACATTTTTTTTATTTTTTAGCGAGAACCCTGGCTAAGTGGTGAATTGGTGCTACTGAAGGATTTGAATTCATATTTTAATTTTCAAATTCGTGTGGCGGTAATAGAAAATCCCGACCCTCCTCGGGAAACTTTTTCAATCGGCAACCAAAACCTTTGAAGGCATCAATACTTGTTTGATTCCATCACATGAAAAACAAAGGGTTGATTCCTTGTGAAATGCAATTCAAATAATTCCATATGAGAGAAATTCATACGTGATTCAGTCTTACGAATCACAACACAAGTACTATAGAACAAATTTTAAGGGAATTGACTCCTCCAAAATTTATACGTACATCCTTTGAGTGAAAGAGGAACTAAAATTTGAAAAATTCTGCATGTGCTCTAGATAATAAGACAAGTATATACTGCTTGTGCGAGTTTCAGTAGTGACTCTGACAGGCTGATGAATTCAATGTGTCTTCGTCTGTAAGTTCGTACTCTCTACTCTGGTAAATATTCCACGTAGCATAGGCTGGTGTCTCTACGTGTAATGTAGCAGCCGCCTAGCTACCAGTGTCCATTTGTCAATTGAGGTTAACGTGCTGACAAGTAACAACATGACAAACACAAAAACACCAGCCTTGCTCCTTGCTAGTATGTCCAAGCTACTAAGCTACTGGATGCTAACAAATTAGTACTATAGTTAAGTTTAGTAGTACATTGCCTAAGCTAGCGTATTTGTTTTTTCTTCCTTCCAAAAGAACAAATAACTGGCTGTTAAGGGAAGATCAGTTCTGATCAGTGGCAAGTAGTCTCCGTTTCAGTAATACAATACTAGCAACCATCGGACGTAACTCCACCTGGCCAAGCATCCGGTTAATCAAGCTAGCTGAATCCTATCCTTGGTCGACAACTCCACGAACGAGGCATCGCTATGAATGGCGAAGCAAGCTAGCTGCAGGTTCAAAGAGCTTGTTCATAAACCGACGAGCTTCCGATCGGTACCCCCATGGTGGCGACTGGCGAATGCGCATCCAATTGCAGAATGAAGCATCGTTTTCTTCCTCCGACAACCATGGTCCATCCCCGCACAGTCTGCTCCATGGGGATCCTAACCCATGGAACATTTTGGGCATTCAACGATCTCTGTCATGTCCCCACACGGGGCTTGTTTTTCATGGCCACTCCTCTTTTTCTGTTTGCCCTGCCACCAGAACAGGTCACGAGGGGAACGGTGGAAATGTATGGTTGTAGCACACTGATGACCTGTACTCATGTGTCATGAGAGGGAATTGCATCGATCCTCACTCTTCAGCATCCATGCATTTCTCTGTTTATTTTTCTTCATATGTGCTCTGTCATGTCTTCTGACAAAAAAAAAACGGTATTCTAGCAGTACTGGATGGTGTTTGTTTGACTCCTAGGATCGGGTTCTTGAACACGAGGGGGACGAGAAAAATAGCTAATTACGTCTTGTACATACTTTCTCCTCTCTGGCATGGCATGATTCGTTCTTTTGGCTCCTCGCCATACACCAGCCAAGAAGCGCTGCTCATGGCTAGGTTTAGAAATTAGGCAGGGAATAGGGGACCGGGTCACCGGTGGAACCAGCAGCGGCGCAGCAAGCCGCCGCCGCTCATAGGGACGAGCGGTCGCCGGAGGCAGGGACACTTCCGTCGGAGGTCCAGCAGCGTGCAGTGTCGCAAAAAGCAACCTATAGCCTACAACCAGCCACCAAAAGGAGTTCTCCTTCAACCAGCTGGCCCGCACATTGATTTGGTTGTAGCTATGTTATTATATAGATACATTTAAATTTAAATTTTATGTCTTGGTGGGAAAGAGTGGCATCGATCGATCACATTAGTTTTTGGAAGATCTCACCATGACAAGCCAAGGCGATATGAAGCGGTCGAATCTAGCTAGCGACGTCCATGAGCAGCACAGCACATCGCTCGATCATTTCTCCCCACATGTTAGGCGACCTAGAGCAAGCACCGCACATGCACGAACAGGCATGCAAGCGGCACGAATGGGATACGATGCCGGTGGGTGAAATGCATAGAGCTTTCCGCAATCATCCAAGACAAGATGTTGGCCAAAGCTGGAAACCCAACAAAACTAGGTGCTTGGACGTGGTTCTAGAAAAAAAATGGGCAGGTACCGTACCAGCTCGCCGCATCGCCCTGCCTGCATGCTGCCCCATCCGTATATTTGTCTCTAGAGTACCTGTTTGGAGAGACCGACCGGCTTAATCAATCAAATCGGGGTGTTCTTGCTAAAGAATGCACGGTTAGCTGGTGCAAAAATCCTAGCCTGGAATGCTTAGTTTAGATGTCAATTGTTCCCTCTCGTCCGACTACGACGATGCTCCGGCTCCACGCATGATATGATCCGTATCGAAGAGACTTGATAAATAAAGGCGCCACCAACCTGTGGTCTATCAAAAGGCAGCACGCCCATGTGAGTTTTCGTGGGGAGGCGATACATGGTGTGGACAGTTGCTGGTGGTATCTTTGGTACAGCTTTCATAGTGTTCCTTGATGGAGAGCTAATTACACCAGTAATCCAACGATTTATCTATAATGTGAAGTTTTGGTCCTACGTCTCGCAAAAGGTGAAAATATCGTCCTACAACTTCCATTTCGCGTGAAGAATTGGTCCAGAATTGGTCCTCAGTGTCTAAAATGATAACATGTGGCGTTCTAGCACTAGTGGAAAACGGGGCTTTTGCATCGGTTTGTAGGGGGTTTTGTACCGATTGCCCAACCGGTGCAAAGCAATCGGAGCTAAAGCTTCCCACCTTTACCACCGGTTGTGTTGTGAACCGGTACTAAAGGGGCACCACGTGGTGGCTGTTGAGCGCTCGGGTGAGAGGACTTTTAGCACCAATTTGTAACACAAACCGGTGATAAAGGTTTCTGCCGTGGTAGCGTTTTGGCAACTGCTGCAGCAGGAAAGTGCCCCAAAACGTTGCCGCGGCAGAAAAGTGCCCCAAAACGCTGCTGTGGCAGACTTTGCCGCCCCGCACAGGGCTCGCCATTTGAAACACGTTAATACACACATACAACAAATCATTATATTACACAACATCGTTATGAATATAGAGATCGAAGTGACTTCTTTCATCGTTCTTGGCCGAACATATTACATAATGGTACACGTTCATGCATATATACAATATAATTTCTATTACGATCCCTGTTGTCCAAAATTGATTTGCTGATGGAATTCTCTGGGTTGTTCTATGACCTCGTCAAGTAAGAATCCCGCATATTTTTCTTGAATTGCTTGTACACGTTCGGTTGCTAGAAGACCGTCCCACAACCGTTCGATCTAATTTAAAGAAGGGGGTCAATATATATGAATGAAACACAACACAATTAATGGTGATAAAATAAAATTATGAATATTGTTTACATACTCGAAGTTGTTCTAAAATTCTCCCCATATCGCATGTCGTCTGGCGAATGAACTCGCAAACGTAGAATTCACATAAATTATTCCCGTCTTTTTTACGTCAAACACTTTACGAGAACAAATTTCAATCAAAGTAATAATTAAGGATGGTAATGGTATTAAAACTAGAATCAAAGAGATGCGCGAACCTAGCTAGTAGTACTTATCAGTATTTGTAAGTGTAGCTCATTTTTCCACTCACTCGGAGCCTTCTTGGTGAACAGTTTCCAAGACCTGCCTGACAAAGAAAATGAACAAAAGAGTTATGAATTACTTGATATCAGGAAAAAAACGAAAGTTGCCGATATAGTGCCATAATGATTGAAATTACCTTTGGAGCATATCAGCCATGTCCCCATGTATCAAGAGGTTTATGTTTCGAGTCCATGACTTGTACTAGCCCTCGGTCAAGTTCAATGCTAGCAGATTAATGTGAAATCTAAGCACACACATAACTCATCAATTACACTTAACATCGAGTAAGCGAAATAGATTTAATGTGTACAAGATAGTAACACTCAGTGAAAGTTGTAAAGAAATAGTATTGTTATTGACATGGTTATAATAGGTTTTTTTCTTAACCAAGCTCATTCCGGACATACATAGGCGCCACCTCAAACTCCAGGCACTTCCAGTGTTAAGAAAAGAAAAGATAACCATGTAATCTGGGAATAAGTAATTATTGATATTACTATATCACAACTGTAGGATCTAAATAACGGTGTCGCCCAGCATAATGTGACTTCATTGTTCCACACCTCGATCGAGCTTGCATTCACCTTGGCTCCGAAAGAACAGAGTCTATCTGCAGAGTTGCAGCAATCTTCCCATGAACTGCTCTGTTTGCCACCATCAATTCTATATTTACAAGATCCAAGTCAAGTTCGGTTTCAACATCCATTGCGCCATCCAGGATTTTCACAGCTTCGGTCATGGAAGGTCTTCGACGGCTATCTACCTGCTGTGACGCCCCGGAACCGGTACCCTGAGGATCCCAGCGAACCCGCCGAAATCCGCACGATATCGATTCCGACACGCCCTCCGACACGACGTGCGCGACAAAGCACACGTGATGCCAGAGGAATTAACACGAGCGGTAACATTACAACAGGATTACAATAGAGCCCACAAGAAACATATATTACAACAACGACTCCGACGAGTCAAGATACAAATATACAATACAAAGATCCAAATCATACAGAAGATCGAATTCGTCCGAGTACGGACAAGATACAAATTGGACTAAGAGTCCTGAAGATAACCAGTGGCGTCCATAACCCTGCCCAGGCCAAGCCGGAAGGGTAACCTTGCTAACGTCGTTCTTCTTCGAACATATCTTCATACCTGCCCGGTTATATCCCGTAGAAGCAGCAATAAGTACGGGTTCGTACTTAACAAGACTTCAAGACGTATAAGCATTCGTCAACCAGTCTTCCTTTGTACTTGAGGCACGCAGGGGACTTAGAGGACGCAAGAGGAACGTCATAGGCAATATGATGGGGTTAAGTGGCAGCGCGCAAGCACTAAAAACCTATAGAGACACTCTACAACATTCGTCTAATCAGAGAAGGTGAGAGAGCGTAACTAACAGTTCTATACTCTGCAAACATAACACAGTCGATGTGTTCCCCCTTCGCCAAGAGGTACTGGCAAAGGCACTCACACGATTGTCAAGTTTTAACCAGTTATTATTTAAGTTGTTCTGTCTTACTATGCAAGTTATTTGTATTGAAACAACAGGTGTAAGTTGTCTATGGTCGAGTCATACAGCTCCAAGTCGTCCATAACCGCGGACGCGGCTTATCGATAAGATTGTAACCCTGCAGGGGTGCCCAAATGTGCCCACACGCACGATCAAACCACTTATGACAGGTGGATATCACGACACGCACTCTCCTTCACTACAACAATGTCCAGGAAGCCACCTAACTAAGTTAACCCGTTTTGGAGCCCGATCGAAACTCCGACGCGGACCTAGGCTGTTGCGAGAACGGCTTTCGGATGGAAACGGTGCCGCGGGGTGAATCCATCTTCAGCAATACGTGCCGCACCTACGGACGTGCAAGAGACAACGGGGTTACAAGGCACTCACGGCTTCCCCAAAAGTAACATCATATCATCTGACCACAAAGAAACATGCTTGCACGCCCAGGAGAACCAAAACAAACATCCAAACTAGTTGTGGCCACTGGACAAGGCTGTAGATTCCGGCAGTGGTCGAGGGGAGATCCGGTAAGCATACCCACGTGTGGTTAGAGCGCTCAGTCTCGGAACAGATAACAAGAACTCGGGGTCCTAAGATATTTAGGAAACACAAGTGAGCCGTCACAAAACGATCAGCTGACCCACCGATGCCTCCGACTAACAAATATCAACAACTAGAGTAACCATGATTCTTCCCAACATATAACCCAATAAGATAACAATAACGGTAACAACATATAAGCACTAGCATGCACTACGACTCGCAAGGCAGACTCGATAACCAAACAATAGCCGTAGGAGGTGGTGGTGGCAATATGGGCTGCTTGAGGTAACAAGTGGAAAGGACACGTGACAAGAACGCAACTTAAGGATAGCATGAGGGAGAAGGCAAAAATAAAATAGGTGAGCGACTCCTGCAGGGACAGGAGTATAGGGGAAATGCTTGCCTGTTAAAGCTTGCCGAGAAACATCCGGAGGACTTGTCGTATCTCACATCACCACTTCGCGATCCTATCCGAGAAGAAGCAAATGCTGGAACACACAATGCATGCAATCTTACTACTACGGAAGAAGAATCGGCATGATCAAGATAATATGCATGGCATGGCAGACATGATGCGGCGATGCAACTTATCCATATTAATCGGAATCTGAATCCCGACAAACAAATATTAGGTTCAAGTTATTTTTCTACCCCGCATATTAAATGTTGATTAGCATGGCATACATGGCATAGGTGAGCTACACAAATTTAAATGAAACCGGGATAAGAAATAAGTAGTCCCGCACAATTCCATATTTGTTTATTAGGTGAATCGCTATTTAACCCGAACCCACGAGATACACAATGTGATGCAACATGTATGATTGATGCAACAATTTATATAGCACATTTATAAAATAGGTTGGTTAGGGTCGGGGTCTCACGGCATCGAATCGGAGAGCGGACAGCGGTTTGGGGTTCGGAGAGGAAGAAGAGGAAGACGGGGTCTCGATCTTCGGATCCGTGAAGGAGAACTTGGGTTCCAGCTTTGGATGTTGGTGGCGAACTTGCATCGATCATCCTGGTGATCTTTGGGTGACACGGTGAGGTCATGTCTATGGGATGAAACACAACAACACAAGTGTGCAGTGGCCCCATGCTTAGTGGCGATCCTCGTGCAGCACCATCTTCATATCATCGCTTCTACTAGCACCAGGCTCAGGTAGCGGAAAGAAAAAAACATTGCGCAGCAGCAGCACCTGGAATCAGCGACACTGTGATACAACAGCAGGATCAACAAGTTGTAACTGGCAAGATCAACATGGTGAGCACGCGTGCGTGCTGGAGTCAAAACACAACCAGTGAGCCGGACACGGTTAGCAGCAGGACTTGGCAGCGGAATCAACGTGTGCGAAGATCGAGCTGTGTTCTGGACGCGCAGGGACGGAGACGAGGATGGACGCAACCCGTACGGACGCGGCCGTGACGAACTTGAGGCGACGGAGGCCATGGGGCGCTCGAGCGTGGCGGTCATGGGCACCAGGGACAGGAAACAACGGCGCCGTGGCCAGAACGAGCTCGAGCGAAGCAAGGCGGGGCGGCGCCAACCGTGCAGAGGCAGGGGCGTCGCAGGGCCCGTGCACGTGAGGCGGAGAAGGACGTCGAGGTGGCCGGGGCGGCGCGGGTTCCGTGACGAACTTGGACGAGGGAAGGGCGACGAGGACGGCTGCAGGCAGAGCAGAGGAGGACGCCGGCAAACGGTGCGGGCAGCACGGCGGCCGGAGGCTAGGGCGAGAGAGAGGAGGAGAGGCACGGCGGCCGGGGCGGTGAGCAGCGCTCGGGTTCTACGAGAGGAAGAGCGGGGCGAGGCGAGCGACGGCTCGCTCGATCCGTGCGGGAAGAGACGACTGAGAGAGGTGGGAGGACCCGATTGCAAAAAGGAAAGAAGCAGGGGGGAGGAAAGAGGCCGGCGGCGGGGGGTGGAATGCAAATGTGCCAGGGGGCTGTCGGTGGGAACCCTAGGGGTCTGCCGGCCGGGCCGGATGGCCTTTGCTGGGCCGCCGACTGGGCCTGGGTTTGGCCTGGTCGGCTGGGAGGTCTTCTCCTTTTTTTAAAAAAAAAAAAACTGTTTGCTGTTTCTTTTAAAACCCATTACTAAATAGATTTTAGCAATAAAGTTAAACAGAAAAAAAAGAGATAGAATTTGAAATAAAAGATGGGATCATACTAGGAATAAAATAGGGTTTAATAAAATAATTTTGAGGTTGAAAATATATGCATGATGCCATGATGATGCACGGAAGAAAAAGAACAATCAAAATCTATAGGGATCCTACCCGGGGCCGTTACACCTGCAAGCACCACATCGCCAAGTTCATCATGCGCGACACCTCCTCCAAATGATATTGCATATCAGTGGAGCGTGGATCGATAAGGTCCATCTGCTGGTCAGTTTTGGCCTTGTCCTGCAGTACGCTGACAAGATGAAGGCTTTCTTCAGGCTGCGAGTAATCCAAATTACTTCTGCCGCAAAGGATTTCCATGATGACCATGCCAAAGCTGTACACGTCAACCTTTTCATTGATAACAGACGTCAACCACTCAGGAGCTAAGTAACCCGGTGTGCCTCTCAGTCGAGTCACAACACTGCTGTGATCATGGTCAATTAGCTTCGCAAGTCCAAAATCAGATACCTTAGCACCAAACTGCTCATCCAACAGGATATTCTGTGGTTTGATGTCCAGATGTGCTATTGTTTGCCGGCAGTCACTGTGTAGATAAGCTAGGCCCTTTGCTACACCAGTGATGACCCTCAATCTGGTTTTCCAATCAAGTGGGGTTGCTTGGTGCTTTCGGAAGATCCACTTATTCAAAGATCCATTAGGCATGTATTCATAGACAAGAAGCCTATGTGATTTTTCAGCACAAAATCCTATTAGCCTCACCAAATGTATATGGTTGATGCTTCCAATGGTTTGAACCTCTGCCAAGAATTCCTTTTTCCCTTGATTAATGCTATCTAACCTTTTCACAGCAACATGCTTATCACAAATCTGTCCTTCAAAAACAGAACCAGATCCTCCTTTCCCGATCACTTTTGAGAAATCTTCAGTTGCTGATTTCAACTCCACAAAAGAAAATCTTGCGGGTAGCCCTGGTAACTGATCAAAAATGTCTTCATCTTCTGATGGTTCTGCTCTCTTTCTTCGCAGAACTATAAGCACTGCAACAATAACTAAAGCAACAAAAATTGAAGAACCAACGGCTGACAGAATGGCTGTTTCTCCTTTAGATAGTACAAAGTTACGGGTAGCTCCGCTAACTTTAACAAATGCTAGAGAACTAAAATTTCCCCAGTAACTTCCATCTTTTACACTTATCATGGAGAAGATGTCAGAAACCAGAAAACAGAAGCCAGTTGAGATGTTATAATGGTTGAAAAAGGAAGCCTTGCATGAACAATCATTCAAGCAAGATAGTTTGCACCGCTCTTCGCTTGTCGTCCAATTGTAGACACCGTTGAAGTGAGTGATGTTGGGAAGGGAAAGCATCCTAGGCTTCTGTGTTGAATCACAGGATAGTGAACCTACTGGCAAGCAGCCACGACTAAGCTCCCTTGGATCAATTACTTCAAACAATCCGGACTGGCCGATGGCAGCATCAGGACAGTTGCACTGTCCATTTGAACAAATACCATATTCGCCACAAGCTAGAGGATAAGCACAAGGATCAGTTATATCAAAAACATCTGAACTCACCCAACTATCGTTTAGAATCTGATATAACCTCAGGTGCCCATCAAAGTCTAGCCTCACAAACACCAACCCATTGTTATGGCTAGGCAGCTGGATCTGGTAATCCGGTGACTCTGTATCCCGGAAATAAGTGAACACCTCCAGGCTGCCATTCTTGAGGGCAATGTATGCTGACCTATTTGTCGTGACAGTTCCACCAGTGGGGCTCCGATAGTATGCTAGAGGAGTATCAGTTCCTGCAAATGCATACATGCCATCAGGTTGGACGGTGACATAAAATTTTCCATTGGCCCAGTTTGACAACGAGGTGCTTGCCATGAGCTTCTGCCCCTCTTGTAGAATCTGGCCAGTGATAAGTGTGTCAGTTGGGTGATCAAAAGACCTCCATAGCTCCATATTTGCATGGTTTAATAGCACCAAATTGCCTATGCTGGTAAGATTCATGCCAGCAACAGACTTGTCTGTAGTATGGGTAGACCAAACCATTGTTCCATCAGCATCAAAGAGAACCAAATCCCCATGTTCAGTAAGTTGGACACTAGCATTCTCTTTGACCGGGCGATCACGGTTAGCGGACCAGACCACCTCGGGCGACTCCCAGTATCCCACAACTGCACCATCGATGCTGTAGGAAGAGGCAAAAAAGATGGAAAAGATGTAGTCATCACAGGTAGCCACAGCCCCTGCACAGAAGAAGCCGCAGGCAATTGAAGGAACGCTATTATCATATGAGTAGTCAATAAAAATCATGGGGAGTATAACGCGCAAGGAGAAGTTATCATCTGAAGAATTGTTGTGGATGAGGGACGGATTGTTTCGCCATATGGTGCCAGGCTCAACATCGAAAGCAAAGGATTTTTTTATGGCAAGTCTAGAAGAAAAGGTTATAAGGAAGGTCAAGAGGAGGATCAAGATCTTTGAAGGATACATGGCTGCAAAAATATTGAACTCAAACAGTCGGTTCTATTACAGAACCCTGTCGCCCTTTAGCTGCATCTAGTTTCTCCACACATGCTAGCGTGGGTGTGGCATCGCTGCTATTCTTGCAGTGGGCATCCTTGTGGGGGCAAGCAGCAGGAGATGTAGGTGAGGCGAGCAAGAACAGATATTTTGGGAGGCTTGAGCAAGGACAAGTGAATGGGGAGAGGAACGCATGTGGGGAAGAAAGATGGATTCAATCATAAGAATGACTGGTTGAACAAGAGCGGTATGGTTCAGATAAATGGGTTGATGCTTCTGTTAGTTGAAACAGTCAGCTGTTATTATTGTTGCGGCAACTTAGGAACTTGGGGATGAGTGGTATGAAGTGCTAGCATAGCAGATAAGATGATGACAATGATACAACCAAGAAAATGAGAAGCATGCAGGTCTTCCAAACACTCCCTGTTCTTCACCAAACTATCAATTGCGGACAGCCTACTTACATATAGAAAAATACATTTCAAATCAATGGCCCAACCAGAAACAGCTAGTTTTCTTCATTGACCAGCCAAAAGTAGGTTTCTTAATTTCTTTAGAAAACTCAGGATTTGATTAGTAATTTTTGTAACACGTCTTCTTATAAAATCTGTTGACTAATCAGCCACTGAATCACCAGAATTCTGAAAAAATGTAGAAATAATCATTTTGGGGCGTTTGAAAAACAAGAGTTGGCAGCTCTTTGTCTTTTGTGTAAAAGGCACAGCTGGTCGTACGTTTGGATGCAACTTAGGAGGTCAAAATGTGTCGCACTGTCACCTAGCAAGCTGATGGCAACAACAGAGCATACTACCGTTGAACGGACTTTTAGGCTAAGCGTCAGTCAAACTTATCTAGCTTGACTATTGACCAATATAAGGAGTATTTGATTTTGATCAAGCATAAAAGATGTAACTACCAGCAATTTTCATGAAGTATGCGCCACAATTATACAATATTTTATTATTTTTACTGATATTTTTTGTATGAACAGTGTCGGTAAAAAAAATTGCCTTGGGAGAGTGTCCATGTCTAAAACATAATGTATTTTGTGATGGAGTACACCAGCCCTCTACAGTAACTTGTACATTCTTTCCTTCAGATTGCAGGTTAGGAAACAGCTGGGATGAATACTCGCACAACCATTCATTGAAATTTTGATTCATGTTTTGGCCAAAAATGTAGAAAAATCAAAGCAAGTGTATTTACAGTTCCTATCCCCTGAGCCTTATCCACACAAAGCCTCATCCTTTCCGTTGGGGCAAGTTTTTCGGTAATCTGCCGGTAGTACTGTTAAGTAACATAACCTGGGCCTTCCCAAATCTTTGCACATCACACTGGTGCTAATTATGATCACAAAAAATTAGGCCAATCATTTGCCTAATTCTACTAACTTAGTTTATCGCGTAATTCTGCCGTGGAGCATACTTATAAATATGAAGCAACTGAAACTGATTGCCACCATGCAAAACTAATCAGAACCTGTTCACACAAAAAACAAACACCAATTTCAGATGGACAAGAATCGGAGTATTCATCACCTATCGTTTCCCCAAGCCATGTCATTGCAATGCGGGTATACAAGTGGTCATATCAACAGAACAAAAACAGGCATAAATAAATATATATTGTTTAAAGTCCGTAAAGACACAGAGGAAAGAAGAATATGGCTTGAGGGGGCCATAGCGCTACAGTAATTAAGCAAGAAGCTGCAGTATTCTCACCTGCGCATTCCGGCAAACAGTTGGTGGGCGCCTACCACCTAGCGGGCCTGGCTAGCGGCCGAAACAGCCTTCTCCCTCGATCTCGGCTCGCGCAGGCAACAATGGAGGGCCAGTGTATGTACGTAAGAATGTTTTCCGGTTGCCGGAGCTACCCTTGGACGGAGCCTGAGGTCTTCCGCACGGCACAACCGCTCCATCTTGTATGTGAGGAGTAAGCGGTAAATTAGGGGATATTCACTTTGGTATCATTTGCTCCCACTATGTGAATCTACATTTCGAAGTGTCAAAAAATTCGAAAGTAAATTTTTTCATGTACATCTACACATTTTATGTTCGTGCACAAGTTTTCAAAAGAAACTAAAAATATTTGTGGCTCCCGTAAAAAAGACAAATTTTGATGTTATAACATGACTACATACAGTATATTTTTTTGTCTTTTTTGTACACACCACATACAATATTATTTCTCCATGAAAACTTGTGCACTAACAAAGAATGTCACGACGTACACCAAAAAAATTATGTCAATTTTTTTTGACATTTTTCAAATTGTTTTTAAATTATTTTGTATAATGAGAGCATTTTCTCCTATGAGCCAAAACGCCACCTCCGTAAATTAGCGGCATATAGTTTAGGTACGTAGAATATAGCGGCAGCAAATTACTATTTATTTTGACGACAGAGAGTGTGGACATCAAAGGTCCCATGGTCTAGTGGTTAGGACACAAGACTCTGAATCTTGTAACCCGAGTTCAAGTCTCGGTGGGACCTCATTTTTGTTACATTTTCTTTCTTTTTAGAATCTGCTGTACTTAAACTAAATACTTGGGAAGTTCGAATTCGTAATGTTATTTTTTAATTCAATTTTTTGTGACATAACTTTTGACCTTTCTTTTCTCACCTGAACCTGAAGTGTGTGGAAGCAACCGTTTGGGCACTCGCACTTCTTTTCCTCTCGATTCAACAGATGGAATCGATGCTTGGAAAGTCAAGTGATGTCCCTTATCATTGTCTTTTGACTCGAACTTTCCTTAGATAAACTTTGAACTTATTTTGCTCTCTAGCTAAAGTTAGTGGAAGTGCTGTTTGGGCACTCTGGCACCCTTTTTTTCAGCCCAATTTTCAGACGAAGATACTTTACACGTTGTCCATGATAAACTCAGTTTTACTTTACTCCTCAGAAATATGGAGCAATGTATAGAATACTGCCAGCATAAAGAAGCACGACACATATTTTTGGTTTTTAGAACAAATCAATAATATCGCCTGGAACAACAGTAGAGCTCTCAGAAAATACAGTAGTACCACTGTTCAGCTTCGAAAAAAAGAAAATACTACAGTAGTAATTACAGAGCACAGTGTAGCGCAACCACGTTCTTACACGCGCTGTTGCTACCATTTGGTCTTTGATCATTGTATTATACACACTTTTGCCCATAGCTACCTACACGAGCAAACACATCTCTCAGCCATGGCAATCCTGCTGTACTCCAGTCCAGAGCCGACCATCATCAACAGAACAATTCTGTTTCAGATGAAGCATCCAAAGCGGATATCGCATCAGAAGCAGCAGCAGAGCATCTGTATCAGAATTCAGAAGAGAAACAAGTGAATCACTGTCCCATTGCAAATTTCGATCGCCACACACACGCGCGCGCACAAAATGCAAGTTTCGATCGCCGGCGCTCACCTTCCTGCGCTTCCGCCATCGCCACCGCCGGTGCCGTCGCCGGGACGACGCCTGCGCGTGCGCGAGGAGCAGGACCTCGGGCCGCAGCACCAGCGGCGACCAGAGGCCGCTCCGGTCGTAGTCGAAGTCGAACTCGCTGGTGTCCGCGAACTTGCCGAGGAGCTCGTCGGAGACATCCCTCGAGACCAGCTGCACGATGAACCCGCCACCGCCGATCACAGGCGCGGATTCCTCGGAATCAGACGAGACGCTCATGATCTCCGGGGACCGAGAAGATGGTGACGACGGCATTGTGGCGTGTAAGACACCAGCTAGGATGAATGGATCAAGCAGAGTGATGCATAAAGAAATTAACTAAGACGCGGCTGGTGTGGGCTGTCGTGGTTGCAGCATCGCCATGTTCGCAGACAGCAAGAAACAATTTGCAGTGGATTGTGTAGAGGTTGGGGGGAGAGAATGACTTAGTTTGGACCCCCTCCATTTGATCGTGGCCACGACTAGTCCATCTCGCTCTTTCTTTAATGGTGGCAGGCCCTCTTCCCTCACCTCTCGCAACAAGCACAGCTGATCTCCCCCTCTAGCGACCGACCACGGATCTCTCCATCATGTGGTGCTGCTTCTGCAGGTCTACATAGTCTTGGACAGTAACCTCGCGTCTATTTAGCCATTCATTCATGCATCCAGTCTCCAGCAGGATGCAAATTTCATTCCAGCTTCGTGCAATGCCAAGCTTACTACAGCAAATCAGTCCTTCTCTGAACTTAGGAGCACTACTGTTTAGCCTTTATTGGCAACGTTATATTGGCATGATTCACCGGCAGCGGCTTCAGAACGGAGCTTGATCCGGCTAGGCTGGGGCACGTTCACAGAAATGTAGCAATCAAGCTGAGCTTTTCCGTATAACTTCCGCGGGGATAGCTAGCAGGCAAGCCAAACGCCGCTGGGATCGCCTACCTACCATTAGAGCAACATTTCCCAAATCGATCTGCGCAGGTTGGTCCTTCAAGATTAACCAGGTCGATCCGTGGTGGGGCTCATTAGATCCAAGATCTAATCAGTTTGGGTGGGGAAGCAGCCTAGCGAGCTTCCAGCTAATTTCTGTGCAACTTTTCCAGCGGATGGAAGTAAAGAGGAGGCGGCGTGGGGATCACTGATCACCGTAGTGATGTTGGCACTCTGCGAGGATGTGCCAAACTTCAGTTAATTTATTAAGACATCCTTAATAAACTAGTAGTGCAACTTTTTGCCGAAAAGAAGATGTGACTAGCGTTAATAAGATGCGCAATGCGTTGCCTAATCCTCAATCCGGCGTGGGATCTTCCTATGCACGAGCGACTGAGCGAGCGTAGTTTTAGAGCATCTATGTAATCGGTTAGAGTAGTAAAAATCAGCCGAAACCGCATCTAACCGATCCCTTATATGGTTAGATGAGTAAAAATTATAAGAGTCGGTCCCCAAACTAGCCCAACTCTCTTATATATACTCGACCAATCTCCCGCCCGCGGCGACACCTTCCAGCCCTCGTGTCGGTGCCGATGACCCCGACTTCGGCTGGAATCGAACCTGGGCTCCCTTCCACAACCCGCTAGGCCATACGCTGCTGGAATAATCCACCATGCCCAAGGTTTTTGTCAAGAAAAAGGTTGGCGACAAAAAGCGCAGTAAAAGGCAACGCCTTGACAACAAAGACCGGCGGCAAGGGTGTGGCTAAGGCCGCCTCGGCCGCGGGCATGGCTGGTCGCCCTCCCTTGTTCCGGCTGGCGCTCGGCAGGAGAGGAAGCCGACGATAGCGATGAAGATGCGCACCGAGGCGGAGGAGAACAAAACGGAGAGGAAGGCAGCCGCGACTCCCAGTCCAATGGCTCATACAATGTATTTGCCCACACCTGCGCGTAGTGATCGATGGAAGGTCGGAGGGGTAACAAAAATATCCTTTTGTTCGGGCACCGATGCATTTATTGTGCTTTGCCCGCATGTGTTGGGCACGGATAAGTTTTGTTGGCCACCGATGTGCATGTTGCCAATGCATTTGTTGGCCACCGGTGTGCGTCTCCGATGCATTTTGTTGGCAGTTGGTGCTCTTGTTGATTTTTTCGATTGTAGGAAGGTTGAGTTGGAGGTGGTTGACTTCATGACTCAGTTGGACTCGTCTCACACGCTTGGCCTCGATGATCTCCAATTTCCCTCTGATGACAAAGAGGAGGTGGCCGATGAAGATGATGCGGCCGAGGAAGAAGAAGAGGTTCTGGTTGCCGGTGAGGAAGAAGAGGTTGCCGAGGAACACACACAAGGGAGCGTGAAAAGGTCAAGGACACAAAACCATGGAACACAAAGAAGACATTACTCTATGCCATGCTTGCATGAATGTGTCTCTTGATGCAATGGTGGGCACATATCAATCAAAAGACACAATTTGGGGTAGGATCGAGGACTACTACACCAACACCGTGACCGTTCCATCCAACTGTACTCAAGGCACACTCAGACACCGTTGGGCACCATTCAAGATAAATACAAATGCAAATGATTGTCTGGTTGTGTTGCTCAAGTCATTCCATCCAATACCACTACAAGCAACTGATACGTCTCCGACGTATCGATAATTTCTTATGTTCTATGCCATATTATTGATGATACCTACATGTTTTATGCACACTTTATGTCATATTCGTGCATTTTCTGGAACTAACCTATTAACAAGATGCCGAAGTGCCAGTTCCTGTTTTACGCCGTTTTTGGTTTCGAAATCCTAGTAACGAAATATTCTCGGAATTGGACGAAACGAAGACCCGGGGCCTATTTTTCCACGGAGCTTCCGGAAGACCGAAGAACATACGAAGTGGGGCCACGAGGTGGCGACACCACAAGGCGGCGCGGCCAAGGGGGCCGTGCCGCCCTATGGTGTGGGCCCCTCGTCGGGCCCCGACTCCGCCCTTCCGCCTATTTAAAGCCTCCGTCGCGAAACCCCGAGGCGAAAAACCACGATACGGAAAACCTTGCGAGACGCCGCCGCCGCCGATCCCATCTCGGGGGATTACTGGAGATCTCCTCCGGCACCCTGCCGGAGAGGGGATTCATCTCCCGGAGGACTCTACACCGCCATGGTCACCTCCGGAGTGATGAGTGAGTAGTTCACCCCTGGACTATGGGTCCATAGCGGTAGCTAGATGGTTGTCTTCTCCTCATTGTGCTTCATTGTTGGATCTTGTGAGCTGCCTAACATGATCAAGATCATCTATCTGTAATTCTATATGTTGTGTTTGTCGGGATCCGATGGATAGAGAATACCATGTTATGTTAATTATCAAGTTATTACATATGTGTTGTTTATGATCTTGCATGCTCTCCGTTACTAGTAGAGGCTCTGGCCAAGTTTTTGCTTTTAACTCCAAGAGGGAGTATTTATGCTCGATAGTGGGTTCATACCTGCATTGACACTAGGACGATGACGAGAAAGTTCTAAGGTTGTGTTGTGCTTGTTGCCACTAGGGATAAAACATTGGCGCTATGTCCGAGGATGTAGTTGTTGATTACATTACGCACCATACTTAATGCAATTGTACTGTTGTTAGCAACTTAATACTTGGAGGGGGTTCGGATGATAACCTGAAGGTGGACTTTTTAGGCATAGATGAAGTTGGATGGCGGTCTATGTACTTTGTCGTAATGCCCAATTAAATCTCACTATACTTATCATGTCATGTATGTGCATTGTTATGCCCTCTCTATTTGTCAATTGCCCGACTGTAAATTGTTCACCCAACATGCTTTTATCTTATGGGAGAGACATCTCTAGTGAACTGTGGACCCCGGTCCATTCTTTTAATACTGAAATACAAATCTGCTTGCAATACTTGTTTTTACTTGTTTTCTCTGCAAACAATCATCTTCCACACAATACGGTTAATCCTTTGTTACGGCAAGCCGGTGAGATTGACAACCTCATTGTTTCGTTGGAGCAAAGTACTTTGGTTGTGTTGTGCGGGTTCCACGTTGGCGCGGAATCTACGGTGTTGCGCCGCACTACATCCCGCCGCCATCAACCTTCAACGTGCTTCTTGACTCCCTACTGGTTCGATTAAACCTTGGTTTCTTGCGAGGAAACTTGCCGCTGTGCGCATCACACCTTCCTCTTGGGGTTCCCAACGGACGTGTCAACTACACGCATCAAGCAAATTTCTGGCGCCGTTACCGGGGAGATCAAGACACGCTGCAAGGGGAGTCTCCACTTCCCAATCTCTTTACTTTGTTTTTGTCTTGCTTTATTTTATTTACTACTTTGTTTGCTGCATTATATCAAAACACAAAAAAAAATTAGTTGCTAGCTTTACTTTATTTGCTGTCTTGCACTTTATATCAAAAACAGAAAAAAAATTAGTTACTTGCATTTACTTTACTTATTTCATCATGTTTCCTTTTAATTTTACCACAAAAAACATACCGGTAGGACGCGGGTCTATCATTGGGAGAAACAATATAGAAGAATTTTTCACCCATGTTAGTACCGTTGAAGATTTTGAAGATAGACACTTGGTAGAACTTGCTCCTACTTATGAAATTGCTGCTGCTTTGCTTTAGTCACGCTTGTTGGAAACTAAATTTGTTAATCTCAATCCTATAATCCAACACATGTTTCTTACACTTGGTGATATGGAAGAGGGGAAAAGAAAGATTTTGTTTTAGAAACCCTTCTTAGAGAATTTGGTGGTCTAGCAAGAGAGGCTAGAAAGGTCTTCGCTAAATTTAATATGCTTGGTTCTCATACTAATTTTGTTGGTCTCCTTGAAAAAATGGATATGGATAGGATAAGGTACACTAATAATGTTAATGATGGTGGGGAGATCAAAGCACCAATACCATGTAAACTCCTAGCTATGAATGATGCACTAGAACATAACTATGCTTGGCTTGTTCCCGAAAATTTGTTCGATGAGAGTAGCAAGCCCAAGACTAATGAGAAGGGAGACGCTGAAACTTATGTATCCAATATACTATGCATGGTTGAGAAAACTCCAAACCCCGCTGTAGGTGCACCACCCTTTGATGTTACTTGAGTTACACTTTCGCGCCTAGCTGAAAGGCGTTAAAGAAAAGCGCTTATGGGAGACAACCCATGTTTTTACTACAGTATTTTTGTTTTATATTTGTGTCTTGGAAGTTGTTTACTACTGTAGCAACCTCTCCTTATCTTAGTTTTATGTTTTGTTGTGCCAAGTAAAGTCTTTGATAGAAAAGTAAGTACTAGATTTGGATTACTGCGCAGTTCCAGATTTCTTTGTTGTCACGAATCTGGGTCTATCTCCCTGTACGTAGCTCAGAAAATTAAGCCAATTTACGAGCATGATCCTCAGATATGTACGCAACTTTCATTCAATTTGAGCATTTTCGTTTGAGCAAGTCTGGTGGCCTAATAAAATCCATCTTTACGGACTGTTCTGTTTTGACAGATTCTGTCTTTTATTTCGCATTGCCTCTTTTGCTATGTTGGATGAATTTCTTTGATCCATTAATGTCCAGTAGCTTTATGCAATGTCCAGAAGTGTTAAGAATGATTGTGTCACCTCTGAACATGTGAATTTTTATTATGCACTAACCCTCTAATGAGTTGTTTCGAGTTTGGTGTGGAGGAAGTTTTCAAGGATCAAGAGAGGAGTATGATGCAATATGATCAAGGAGAGTGAAAGCTCTAAGCTTGGGGATGCCCCGGTGGTTCACCCCTGCATATTTTAAGAAGACTCAAGCGTCTAAGCTTGGGGATGCCCAAGGCATCCCCTTCTTCATCGACAACATTATCAGGTTCCTCCCCTGAAACTATATTTTTATTCCGTCACATCTTATGTACTTTGCTTGGAGCGTCTGTTTGTTTTTGTTTATGTTTGAATAAGTTCATCATGCTTGTGTGGGAGAGAGACACGCTCCACTGGTTCGTATGAACACATGTGTTCTTAGCTCATAGTATTCATGGCGAAGTTTCTTCTTCGTTAATTTGTTATATGGTTGGAATTGGAAAATGATACATGTAGTAAATTGCTATAATGTCTTGGATAATGTGATACTTGGCAATTGTTGTGCTCATGTTTAAGCTCTTGCATCATATTCTTTGCACCTATTAATGAAGAAATACATAGAGCTTGCTAAAATTTGGTTTGCATAATTGGTCTCTCTAAAGTCTAGATAATTTCTAGTATTGAGTTTTGAACAACAAGGAAGACGGTGTAGAGTCTTATAATGTTTACAATATGTCTTTTATGTGAGTTTTGCTGCACCGGTTCATCCTTGTGTTTGTTTCAAATAACCTTGCTAGCCTAAACCTTGTATCGAGAGGGAATACTTCTCATGCATCCAAAATACTTGAGCCAACCACTATGCCATTTGTGTCACCCATACCTACCTACTACATGGTATTTATCCGCCATTCCAAAGTAAATTGCTTGAGTGCTACCTTTAAAATCCCATCATTCACCTTTGCAATATATAGCTCATGGGACAAATAGCTTAAAAACTATTGTGGTATTGAATATGTACTTATGCACTTTATCTCTTATTAAGTTGCTTGTTGTGCGATAACCATGCTTCTGGGACGCCATCAACTATTCTTTATTGAATATCATGTGAGTTGCTATGCATGTCCGTCTTGTACGAAGCAAGAGAGATCTACCACCTTCATGGTTGGAGCATGCATATTGTTAGAGAAGAACTTTGGGCCGCTAACTAAAGCCATGATTCATGGTGGAAGTTTCAGTTTGGACATATATCCTCAATCTCATATGAGAATAATAATTGTTGCCACATGCTTATGCATTAAAGAGGAGTCCATTATCTGTTGTCCATGTTGTCCCGGTATGGATGTCTAAGTTGAGAATAATCAAAAGCGAGAAATCCGAAATGCGAGCTTTCTCCTTAGACCTTTGTACAGGCGGCATGGAGGTACCCCATTGTGACACTTGGTCAAAACATGTGCATTGCAAAGATCCGGTAGTCCAAGTTAATTAGGACAAGGTGCGGGCACTATTAGTATACTATGCATGAGACTTGCAACTTGTAAGATATAATGTACATAACTCATATGCTTTATTACTACCGTTGACAAAATTGTTTCATGTTTTCAAAATAAAACTCTAGCACAAATATAGCAATCGATGCTTTCCTCTTTGAAGGACCATTCTCTTTACTTTTATGTTGAGTCAGTTCACCTATCTCTCTCCACCTCAAGAAGCAAACACTTGTGTGAAGCTGTGCATTGATTCCTACATACTTGCATATTGTACTTGTTATATTACTCTATGTTGACAATTATCCATGAGATATACATGTTACAAGTTGAAAGCAACCGCTGAAACTTAATCTTCCTTTGTGTTGCTTCAATGCCTTTACTTTGATTTATTGCTTTATGAGTTAACTCTTATGCAAGGCTTATTAATACTTGTCTTGAAGTACTATTCATGAAAGTCTTTGCTATATGATTCACCTGTTTACTCATGTCATTACCATTGTTTTGATCGCTGCATCCACTACATATGTTTACAAATAGTATGATCAAGGTTATGATGGCATATCACTTCAGAAATTATCTTTGTTATCGTTTTACCTGCTCGGGACGAGGAGAACTAAGCTTGGGGATGCTTGATACGTCTTCGACGTATCGATAATTTCTTATGTTCTATGCCATATTATTGATGATACCTACATGTTTTATGCACACTTTATGTCATATTCGTGCATTTTACTGGAACTAACCTATTAACAAGATGCCGAAGTGCCGGTTCACTGTTTTACTGCTGTTTTGGTTTCAGAAATCCTAGTAACGAAATATTCTCGGAATTGGACGAAACGAAGACCCGGGGGCCTATTTTTCCACGGAGCTTCCGGAAGACCGAAGAACATACGAAGTGGGGCCACGAGGTGGCGACACCACAAGGCGGAGCGGCCAAGGGGGCCCGCGCTGCCCTATGGTGTGGGCCCCTCGTCGGGCCCCGACTCTACCCTTCCGCCTGCTTAAAGCCTCCGTCGCCGAAACCCCGAGGCGAAAAACCACGATACGGAAAACCTTGCGAGACGCCGCCGCCGCCGATCCCATCTCGGGGGATTACGGAGATCTCCTCCGGCACCCCTGCCGGAGAGGGGATTCATCTCCCGGAGGACTCTACACCGCCATGGTCGCCTCGGAGTGATGAGTGAGTAGTTCACCCCTGGACTATGGGTCCATAGCGGTAGCTAGATGGTTGTCTTCTCCTCATTGTGCTTCATTGTTGGATCTTGTGAGCTGCCTAACATGATCAAGATCATCTATCCGTAATTCTATATGTTGTGTTTGTCGGGATCCGATGGATAGAGAATACCATGTTATGTTAATTATCAAGTTATTACATATGTGTTGTTTATGATCTTGCATGCTCTCCGTTACTAGTAGAGGCTCTGGCCAAGTTTTTGCTTTTAACTCCAAGAGGGAGTATTTATGCTCGATAGTGGGTTCATGCACGCATTGACACAGGGACGATGTGAGAAAGTTCTAAGGTTGTGTTGTCTTGTTGCCACTAGGGATAAAACATTGGCGCTATGTCCGAGGATGTAGTTGTTGATTACATTACGCACCATACTTAATGCAATTGTCTGTTGTTAGCAACTTAATACTTGGAGGGGTTCGGATGATAACTCTGAAGGTGGACTTTTTAGGCATAGATGAAGTTGGATGGCGGTCTATGTACTTTGTCGTAATGCCCAATTAAATCTCACTATACTTATCATGTCATGTATGTGCATTGTTATGCCCTCTCTATTTGTCAATTGCCCGATTGTAATTTGTTCACCCAACATGCTTTTATCTTATGGGAGAGACACCTCTAGTGAGCTGTGGACCCCGGTCCATTCTTTTAATACTTGAAATACAAATCTGCTGCAATACTTGTTTTTACTTGTTTTCTCTGCAAACAATCATCTTCCACACAATACGGTTAATCCTTTGTTACAGACAAGCCGGTGAGATTGACAACCTCCTTTGTTTCGTTGGGGCAAAGTACTTTGGTTGTGTTGTGCGGGTTCCACGTTGGCGCCGGAATCTCCGGTGTTGCGCCGCACTACATCCCGCCGCCATCAACCTTCAACGTGCTTCTTGACTCCCTACTGGTTCGATTAAACCTTGGTTTCTTACTGAGGGAAACTTGCCGCTGTGCGCATCACACCTTCCTCTTGGGGTTCCCAACGGACGTGTCAACTACACGCATCAGCAACGCAACAAGAAGGGTGGCCATAGGGCATTCGCTTTGCATCATTGCTACAAGGAGCTAGTTGGCAATGAAAAGTGGGCAAGGAGGAATTATGAGACCATACCGAAGAGGTCACGCCGACCTAGACGGGTTGGACTCATCATTTGACGCGTCGTAACGAGTAGATCAACCGAAGAGCAGGAAGGAAGACGTGGTGATCATCGATGTCTACCCTCCGTTGTTCCCTTCACATCCGGAGCTAGCCTTCGCCTGTTAGCCATGCACCTGGCCCATTATCTCCTCTACAACTCGTTCCTCTCCTTCCCACCAGCGTCTGCTACTTTCCTCTAGCCGCCACACCATGAGAGAGACGAGGGGAAGAGCAACGGGAGAGGATAGGGTTTCTCGGGTGTGGTTGAAGAGAGAGGTTGGGGCGCTGGGCAAGGGGCATGTAGCAAAAGTGTAGCACCTTGTGCGGCATAGCATTGCCGTTCTCCATGCATGTACGGGCTAGAAGGATGAGGGCGAATGGGGATGTGAAAAGACGAGTTTGCCCCTAGAGAGCAAGCAAAACCACATGCGAACCAACGCGCATTTTTGTCCGGTTTGTAAGCCCCTATAGCACCACGTAGCCTAGGTCACAGACGAGCGGGCCGTGTGGAAAGCAGGACCACTGAAAGTGCATGGAGACCCCATGTGTGGTTTTGGTAATTAATGATAATCCCTATGGACTAATGTTTGCATTGACATATAATTGTAGGAGTTGTCCATAGACAATGCTTGAACCATATGTTGGCTTCACGTTTGCAATAAGAAGAAATAAAGTGCAATTTCAAGATGAGCCAACTCGAAGAGATCATATGCTTGAAGCTTGCCTTTCATATGGTGATTATGGATATGTGAAGATACACCGAAGAAGAAGCTCTCCCATAGTGGAGTGTGGGGGAGCAATTAGCAAGACTTCATCAAGCAAGCACAATCAAGAAAGGCGTTCCATCTTGTTGCGGTCAACATTGTCATCATCGAGCTCAAGTGGAATGCGCAAGGTTAAGGTTTGCTCTTGATAGGGTTTCTCTCTTACCGGTCTCATGGTTTAGTTGAGAGACCGGGTTGTAGGATAGTTTCCTCACTATCAAGAGGCTCTCGAGTGAGTAACTCGATCGTATCGTTTGGAGTGAGCTCAAACCATTGCATCCTTGCATCATCTTTCATGGTTGTTATTTGTATCTTATCCATACGGTGTTTTATAGCTTGTTCTTATTGTCATGACAAGCTCTAGTTCATCGAAAACGGACTCCACATGGTTTACTTGTTATGTTTTCGATATTGGAGTTTTTCCAAGTTCTTTGTATTGAGAGGTTTCACCTCTAAATTTATGGAAAAATATATCCCACTTGTTCTTAATATTTTCACTGTTTCTGGGGTATGTCTTGTCATCCTCTTTACAATAAAATTGGTTTCACCTAAATCCGAGTTCTCTAACTCAAGTTGTTGCATTTTCCATATTGGAGGTGCTACCGAGTTGTCTCTTTTAGATAGGTTAAACCTTACACCTTTTAGTTCTATACTCCCTTGCTGGACTATGATGTTTCTATGCATATTGTTTTATTGCTCATTGTTGTGATTTCAATGAGCCCAAGATCATCGAAATTGGAGTCCGGATGCAAAAGTTATTGAACTTTTCGTACAATGTTGTCATGTACTTTTTCCCTAGGCGGTAGTACCTATCTACTTCCGGAAATATCATTTATTGAGTACTGGGAGCAATTCAGGGCACCCGGTAGGCGCCTGGTACTACGAGATTTGTTCATAATGGGCATATTTCTCTTGCCTGATTTAAGGGGTCTTATTCCCCAAAGTGTCCCATCCGTTGTAGCTCGTTTTTACCCCCATTATATTATTGACCTTCTTTGAGCTTGCTATCTCCCTCTCCCTCGCATGAATCTTGCATCTATTTGAGAGAAAGATAGAGAAGATCTAGATCTATATTTGCACCAATCAAATCCCCCTCTTTGTGAGGGAATCACTAGATCTTGATCTTGGAGAGAAATTTGGTGTTCCTCTGTTGACTGCCAAAACCCACCGGCGGGCAGCGGCCTTGTCAACACCGTAGAGCCGGGAAGAGCCTAGAGCTGCGGCTGGCTGAGACCCCTCCGAGCGACGGCCCGCAATGCTCTTCTGGTCACACGCGGCGATGCGAAGTGCAGGGCGTGCCACCGACCTATACCTGGTCGGGAAGGTGATGGGGATGCCTCGCTTAGTTTCTCGCGGGGCATACATGTAA
>NC_061508.1:266344198-266408667 GCF_022539505.1 Lolium rigidum
ATCCCTCTGTGGCTTAGGTTTTCGGGACGAAGAGTTTCGCGAAGAAAAGGAGGCGAAAGGGGCTGTGGGGCCCCCACACCACATGGTGGCGCGGCCGGAGCCATGGACCGCGCCGGCCCGTGGTCCGGCCCCACCTTGGGTCTTCTCGGCTCCCCCTTCTGGCTTTCTCCGTCATCTGGAAAAATAGGATTTTTGGTGTAATTTCCTTCCACAGTCGATCTTCCAAAATATTGCATCCTGACGGTGCTTTGTCCAACAGAATCCTGGCTCCAGTGCGCGATCTCCAAATAATCATGAAACATGCAAAATAGATGAAATAACATAAGTATTGTGTCCCAATATGAAATATATCAATGAATAACAGCAAATTATGATATAAAATAGTGATGCAAATTGGACGTATCAAGCATCAGAAGTGGTTTTGCCTGCACCACAACTACTGGATGACAACATAGCTCGAACAGTGAATGACGCAACTTGTAAGCTGCCAAGGCCAAGCAAACTCAAACAAAAGAAGAAGATCAAGGCTACCAATGTGAACTCCGATGCAGTACCCGAACAGATGATAGCACCAGAAGTAGTTTGTGTTCCACAACAGCATCAAGACACTGTTGGTGCAACTAATGTCACAACTACGAAGATGCCAAGGCCAAGCGAACCCAATGGAAACAAGAAGAGGAAGTCCGCCGATGTGAACTCCGATGCGAGAACCGTCTAACAAGGCCGCAAGATATGTGATTCTTCCTCGGAAACCGAGAGGGACTTTGCAAGTGGAAGAAAAGGTTGCCATATCTGCTCCGGAAAACTTGAGATTGTATGCTTCGATTCACAGTCAAGTAATGATCTTATTGGATGTGAAGTGAGTGCACATCCAACTACGACTGAGTCACGAACACTTGCATTACCGGGAAGAGGATGCTTGAAGCAAACCGAGGATCTGGTCATCCGTGCATGCCATCGGGAAAGTAACAACTTCATCGTCCAGCTATAGACATGTCCGATGCGAGAACCATTCACGCCAAGTTGATCGATGCCCCTCTCGAAGGATCCAGTTGCATCTGCTGTTCATCTCGAAGAGGCATCTCGTTACAAAGAAATCGTTGTCTTGGGCAGCCGACGCAGTGGTCAATCTTAATCAACGGTGCATACCACTCGTTCATCCTATCAAGGACTTGCATACTTGCCCAAGAAAATGAAACTACAACATTACCTTTGATTACACCTATTCACGAAGGGAAGCCCGACCACCATTGCTAGGAGGCTCGTAACCGGATCAATGTCTCCATTGAAGGCAGCAAGTTCTACCAATATCGATGTCATTCCGAGTTACGTGATCAAAGTCGTGTCCGAACCCAATATTTATTTCCGGAGAAAACGCCAATGTAGAAGAAGGAAGATATAGTCCTCACACTCGGAAATAACAACAACGACACTACAACTCCTGGTAGCCATGGAAAGTTTGAAGTGGCGACTAGCATACAAGGGAAGAAAACATTCGGCCTACTCGATGACACGACAACAAAGAAGCTTGATTTACACATCACTGCATACAAGGACAGACAAAGTTTATGGCTGCCCGGGAAGCGGGATCATTTGATCCGGGGTTTGATAGTCCAAACAAATAAAATGATAAAGGTAAAGAAGAGGTTGTCATCGGGCTTCCGTGATTACTTCAAGCAATGAGGATGAGTTCTATGGACCAGTCGAAGATTATGAAATGCTTGCAGCCATGGTGGGTGAGAAGTATTTCCCAACAAGCAGCTGCACTTTGAATGTTACTTCAGTTGAGGACACCGCAAAGCAGAAAGTAACTTCTGAACATGTAACTTCAGAGGGAACATCCAAGTAAAACTCCTATTCCTCGAGCTCACAAGAAAAGAGTAACAAAGCCGACAAAGACGCAGCTTATCTCCATATGTTCAGCGAGGCAAAAAAACTGAAGAAACTATTACAAAGGAATCAATTGACATGTACAACCGAATATGTATGCATGGATCGAAACGAAGACACATCCGAAGGGTCACTCGATAGTTGATTATGGAACATATTTTGTTCATGTCCCAGATTTTGCTGATTCAGTCCAACCTGAAGGTTGGATAAGTAATTCGACTATGGAGGTTGGATTACATGTTCTCTCTAAAGAATTGGAACCACAGAAAAAATGTGTGATGCCTCTCATCATAGCTGTAAGTGTTACATATAAGAACCCCCTCACCTTTTTAATATCCATGTTTAGTAACTCAAAGCCATTTGTAACTAGGTTTTGTCTGTAGCTAACCTGTATACTTCTCATCAAATGTAACTCTGTTAAATTTTGAGAAGTGACTCTGTTAAATGTAACTAACTCTGTATACATATGTTTTTCACGAGTTACACATCCGTTTTAAATTTTGAGAAGTAACTCTGTTGAATTTTATTATGTACATGATAACATGTTAACCTTTTTTAAAAGATCATAATAATATCATTTTAGGCTACTTCAAATCCTGATCTATTTTCTTGCTATTCTTGCTAACTAGAACAAATTGCGAGACCATGCCTTCACCGGCAAGGACATTAAGAGGGTGTTTTCATTCACAGAGAATAATCGTCTTGACCACAAAGAGCAGGTTACATAAACTACTTTTTTTCCCTCCACATAGTTGTTTGCTTTTTAACTTCCAACTGTGTTGACAGAGTTACATATGCAGGTCATGTTTCCTGTACTACGTAACTTATCTACTATCGACGATCCAAAGTACTTTTGTGGACACTACTACCTAATCAACCTCAATCTCAAGGCTGAGAGGTTCGAAATTTTTGATTCCTTGAGGAATCTTGGGGACAAGAAGCTCAAGAAAGATAGTGCAATCATAATTGATTCTGTTAAGACTCTCTGGGCCAGAAACTACAAGCTGTCAAATGTATCAATTCAAAACTACGAAACGATTTACATCCCATCTCCTAAACAACTTACAACGTAAGTTACCCCATATTTTCTCTCTTTTTTGTCTACATTTTTTCAGACATTTGCATTCTAGCAAAACTTCAAAAACTAACACTGTTTTTGCATTTCCTTGTTGTTGTAACACACGTTAGTTGTGATTGTGGATACTCAATGTTGAAATGCATTGAGTTATGGGATGGAAGAAAGTTGGGTCATTTCGACCAAAAGGAAATGCCACTATACGAGATGCTATACAGCTTCAAGTGGCTTGATCGGTGGGAGAACAAGATTTCATGGCGAAACAAGTTCAAAGACAAAAAATGACAAGTTTTACAAAATGGTAATTCATGTAATGTTTTTTCCCAAATCATTTTTGTGTCTTCTATTTATGCAAGACAACACGGTTCACCGAGTGTTATGCTTCTGGTCATACATTGCAAATCAACATATATATCTTTCACTTGGGAAACACAAAGTAGTTTTCAGTAAACTCAATACTAGAAAATGAAACACAAGTAAACACCACTAATCTAAACACCCTGCATCTTCGATCCATATGGCTCAAGCAGTACAAGAAATTTTTCTGTCCAACTTTTGTTTCTACTTCTCATGTGCTGACACAATTTTTTACTTCCTCATCATTGGAAAAGCTGAATAATTGGTGTCTTCTCTTTCATTGCAATCTTAGATGGACAATCTCTTGGATTATGCAAGCTTGACCCACAAATTGTACATTTTGTTGGTTTTGCAGGTTTAAGATGTAGTCCACTCTTCTTCGTCTTCTCCTCTGGCCTCCCTTTTGTTACTGTCAAAGGTGGATCCCTAGCTTTCTTGTTTACATGCATATTATGTTCAAGCACCAACAGTTGAGCTGCTAGGATTTTCTATAGTTTCAGCATGTTACGCACATGGAGGAACTGTTTCCTTCGCTTCTTTTTTCTCTTCAATGCATCTCGCCGCTTGTTTCTTCATTCGCTGCAAATTCAGCTTCCATTGCACGCATATGTTTCCTAGCCACTTCATCTGTTTTTTCGAAGCACATGCATTAACTGCTAGTTTTGCGAAATCTTTAGTGAGGTTACCATAGCGAAGTAACCTCATTTCCTTCCTAGACAATTTGCCCGCTGGCATCTGATGGGGTTCAGTCTGAGGAATACGTATGTCGGGAGGGGGAATTGACCACCTAGGTAGAATGTAACGTTACGGCATTACTTCTACTTTACCAACAGCAGACATAACCTTTATTATATGGCAACAAATCAACCCATCTCTAGTAAATTTGCAGAATTCACAACTGTATTCGTCTTGCTCCAGATTTGCAGTTATCCTGTAATTCCTTGCTCCATAACCAAACACTGCATTTCTGATTGGAGAAACCTCAAACAATGAAGGATTAATTTGCTGTATGTTGTAGGATGTAAATTTCTTCAACTCAAGTTGAAATCGCCTGAATATGGGTAGTGTGTATATGGATAGTACTTGCTCCTCCATTGGAAAGTCACACCAAGTTTTTAGAGTTTTGTCCTCACCCATAAATTCATGTGAATCTTCGAGTAATATCTATCCTCTCTTGTAACTTCATGTATTGTTTGAAGAAACGTAGTAGGCTTGCATTTGGGTCAACATATCTCTTCAGAACTGCATTGAATCCTTCACTGCGAGCAGTAGTTTGTAGGAAAGGGAAGAACCTATCCATAAAGTAAGCTGGGACAAATTTAGCTCTAATTTCATATAGGTAAGCAAGGTCCGTGTTGTCCGATACACCATGCCTCTCAATCATCTCTCCCCATCGGTTCTCAAACTCGACAGGTGTCAGGCTGTAGTCAACAATTTCATTGAACTCCCTTCGTAGTTCCTCATGCTTCGCCATGAAAGGGCCGAGAGGGGATCCTTGTGCATTTTGCATTATATGCCACCGACAGTTCCTATGGCACGAGTTAGGAAACATTTCCTGGATGGCGGTAGTAATAGCGAGCATCCCGGTCGGTGATGATATTCGGAGGGTGTAAACCATCCATAGCATCAAGGAACCGCTCAAACAACCGAGACAAAGTTACTTATCTTCTCATTCCTCAAGAAGCCACATCCCAACTGGATTGTCTGCCCATATCTGTTAATTCCAATGATGGGTGCACATGGCATCTTATAAGCGTTTGTCATGTATGTAGTGTCAAAGGATATGCAGTCATTGTAATTCTTGTAAACTTCTCTAGTGGGTCCATCGACCCAAAATATGTTTTCAACCCTGTCCTCACTATCAAGTTTGTATTTGTAGAAGAAATTTGGATCTTCTTTCTTCAGTTCCTCAAAGTAACTAAGAAGCTCTGGTATGTCTTTCACATTTTGCTTCTCATCTATACTTGCCATGTAGTTGCTTATTGTCTTCGTGTCATAAGGAACTGCTTTTCCTGTTCCATAAAGCTCAGACATGATGTCCATTATTCTTCCTGCTGAGAGGTTCACACTGTCTAACAGATCAATGAACTTCTTTTCTTCTTTTGGTATTTTCTTGTGTGATCGTAAATAATTCTTCAGACCAAGCTTCTTGATAGTTTCATGAGTGTGCTCTTCAATGAACTGTGTTACTTCCCATATTGAACCCTTCCTTTTTACACGCATTTTTGCTTGACAGTTAGTCCGTATCGTGATTGCTCTGTTCCTCAACTTCACTCGCCTCGGTCTCTTCCTTCTCCGAATTAGTTCCGGACTTGTTGCACACAAACAAGTACTTGTCCTTCGCTTGTCCAATACTGAATTTCTGGAAGAACTCATCTTCATAGAGAAACCAACATGTTCGGCATACCTGTTGTAGTGCACTTTAGCAGCCTCTCACGTATCAAATTTCATCCCTAGGTATGGTTTACGTGGTGCAAATCCTTCTGGCGTTGACTGCACCTCACCATCACTGCCACTTTCTTCACTAGATAGCGTTTGACCAGTCGGAGCACCATCAGTAGTATCATCTACTGACATGAATCCAGAATTAGCACCAGTACCATCTACTGATGCGCCTTGGACTGGTGCTTCAGTTCCATCTGGTTCAATGAAGTCATCATAGTCAGGCGGATGGTTCAGGTCAATACCATGCAGGTTAAACCAATCCATTGCCTGCAAAGAAGAAACAAGTTAAAACATTTTTTTGTTACTTCACCCATGTTTGGCATCAAAACAAAACAGCAAAGGGCAAATTACTTCTTCACATTGTTTGATTAACAAGCATCAGCTCATCGTTAGCTTTATACAAGTACTGTTTTATGGTTCTTACACCCTAATTTTCTTTCTTTTTTCATGCGAGATATCATTCATGCCTACATCGGTGTTCCAAGATATCATTCATGTTTGTTTTCTTGGTTGAATACTTCCTCGCTGTCTACAAGATCAACACAACCGGGTTCTCGGCTTGCACCTCACTGATGGCTTCTACGGAATTCAAAGGCCATCAACTAGATTACTTCCGAAGGCTAGAATGTCAAGTAGATTACTTTCCGAAGACTTCTACGACTTTGGTACGGACAACAACTCAGCGAGAAGCTGTGAGTAACATGTGAGTTCCATCCAGTATGTAACTTTTTGGCTGTGGTGGATCCGGATGGAACAGCTACAAGCTGGATGGAACTGCTAGATGAATACTCGGTAGTACTTGGATGGAACTGGATGAATTTGAATCATGTTTTTGTCTTTGTTTACCTTTCTTACTTCTCTGGGCGTCGTCCAGATGAAGCAGCTCCTGTTGTGTTACTTCCTGGAGGATCTGGGGATCAATTCATGGAGGTTCTAGGGTTTGCCTTCCCTTCCTGCTGCCTCCTCTTGCTGCTGGCGGCGGTGGAGAAACAGGGGAGGAAGAAGAACCCAGATCTGGTTAGGTAGGATCCTTTTCTATAGCTGCTTCCGTCGAGACAAAGTAACGTGGGTTGTTTTCTTCGTTGTTTTAACGTGGGTTGTGTGGTCCCGTCATTTCCTTTTTGGGAAAGAAGAAAAAACACGTTTTGCCCCTAATGGGCTGTCCGAACTGACCACCGGGGTAGGCCCAATAGTGGTTGACCACTGTGTAGTCAAGCCCCAGAAATTAAGGGTATCTCCGGATGCAAACGGATGCTTGAGCAAGCTGTTTGCGTCCGTCGGGCCGAAAATGCGTCTGATACCACCTTCAGCGAGGTGAGGCGACATATCGTGATCGGGCCATCTGCAGCGACGCAAACCCGGCGTATACTTGCGCCTGAAATACGTCGCGGCAGACGCTGCGCGGACGTCCCAAGTGACTGCTCACTCCTCCACAGGCCCGCCTGGCAACGAGCCTCTATCGAGGCCATCGCTTCCGCGGCCATCGCTTCCGCGGTCAGCGCTTCCGCGTCTGCGCCGCAGCCTTCGCCATCAATGTCGCGGCTGCCTCTTCTGCGCGCGCACTGGCGGGCGGCGGCTGGGCTTCTGTCGCCTTCAATGGCGAAGGAGGCGGTCTGCGGTCGGACCTCCGCACCGATCCCGCCTACGCCATCGGCGCCTCGTCGTCGAAGACGACAGGCGCCAACGCCTGCACAGGACGACCTCGACGACGACGATGAGGACTACAGCGAGGCGTTGGCGTACCACAATGAGGAGGTCAAGGACGACAGCGACAACTATGTCGCGTGCATCTTCCAGGAATGGCAGTTGGCCATGGCGGAGGGCCGGGAGTTTGAGTACCCAGACAACATGACGGGCGCCGAGATCGCGAGGCTCGGCGTCCTCGTCTCGGAGGTGGACCAACGTATGCAGCTGCCGCTGCCCCAGTTCGCCACCGACATCATGCCACCGGGCCTCACGGAGGAAGAAACCCTACGATTGGCGCTACAGGACTCGGCCACGCCACCGTTTCATCCGCCGCCTCCACCTCCGTCGTACAACCCGTGGGGGCCTCCACCTCCAGCCTGGGCTCCTCCACCTCAGCCACTGGGTTCCTCCACCTCCACCTCCGCCATAGGCCTGGGCTCCTCCACCTCTAGCACCGCCGGCGCGCCCGGCGTATTCTGCCGCTGCCCAACTGGCCGTCGGTGGTACCGGAGCTCGTCGTGATCGACAGCGACAAGGAGAACCGATGAGGCGCAGGATTTAGGGATTTTTTCCATGTCTTTTACTATGTAAATTATGTTTTCATGTTATAAAAAAATGAAAATTCGAGAAAAAAATGCGTCGTCCGCTGGAGCCACCCTCCGACGCAAACGGGCGCGGTCGATTTCGACCATTTGGACCGACGTAAACGAACATGCGCGGACATTTTTAGATTCTGAAATGCGTCGCCAGTTGAAAATGCCCTAACAAAGACCAAAGAAAAAAAAACATAGCATGCGTAGTTGCGTACACACGGACTTCTCTGCATTCGTACTACGGCAGCAGCGGCTATCAACATCAAAGCAGCAGAGCTTGCTCTTTACTCATCGTTTGACATGGGAACAAAGCCATCCAACCAGCCACACACACACGCACACTCATCGTCATTCACCTTTTCCGTCAGTGCCAGGACATGCCGGCAGAGACGGTGGAGGCATGTACCACATCAGCATGCCGCCAATGACCATGGCGGCAGGGCTCACCAGCGCTGTCAGCTCGCCCTCCCGCCGTCAACTAGCTAACGTGCCACCACAGCGGACGGCGGCAGGTGCCTGCCGCCACAGCCGGCAGCGGCATGGGGTCTTTTTTGACAATTCACTCGCGAGGTGGTCTTTTTTGACAATACATTGGGACATGTAGTCCTTTTCGTCAAAAATTCCTAAAGGGGGAGCCTTTAGCACTGGATGCTTAGCACCGGTTGGCCATCCGGTGTATATGGCCCTTACCAACCGGTGCTAAAGACCCGTTTTTCACTGGTGCACCCTCAATTGCCTACAACATCGTGCTTGTTTCATGCGCATCAGGGGGATAATCATATGGGCTGCCGGAATCCCAATTGGTTAGATTACGGTGTCAGTCACATTCGGGAGTGGAGCCAACTTCACGACACAGATCTGCCTCTTTGAGGTGGTCGAACTTGAGATGTCGTATACCACAAAACCACGGGTTGATGGCTAGTATAAAGATAAAACCATTCCTGGACAGATGTAGTTTCATTGTCACTTGCTCACCACAAGTGGTGGGATGCTCTGTTCGTTCCTGAAGTAGTCATCAGGATCCACCTTGCCCTTCGCCATCGCCAGCCTCTGAAAGTTACCCTTGTAGTACCTCTGGCCCCAAACCTGACCGGCCTGGTAGCTTGTGACATTGCCCACCACGACATTCTCGCCCAGGTCAAGGTCCCTGTAGTTTACGTAGGTCTCCCTCGGGTTCTGGCTTACATACGGCGCCATGAATTTGTAGAAGTCTTTGAGCCACTTCGTCCGCGCCGATCCGTCCGTTGCGGCCAACCAGAAATTCATGTACTGGATGTTGTACAGCACGCCACCACGGTGAGGGAACGGTGTCGCCGACTCTGGGAAGCTGCTCATCTTCCCGCCATAAGGGTCCATGATCATTATCCCAGCTTCTGGCTTGGCGAGCCAGGTGAAGATCTGCACCCACGTGTCCTTGGGGATGGCCTGACGGACGTAGTCGGAGGTGGCCTTGCTGAAGCTGTTCATGGATGTTGTCCGGTTTAGGATGTCCTCCACAGTCGCGGTGTTGCCCAGGTAGACGTAGGGAACTGACTGAATCCATGTCATCTCCTTGCAGTGCGTCTGATTCAGGCCGAGCTCGGGGAAGCGGGTTCCCATCAAAAGCAGGAGCGTGTCGCAGGTGCCCAGGTACATGGATTGGAACTTAGCCACCTGTTTCTTGATGATCGCCATTATGAAAAGATCTTCGGGAAGAGCTGGGGCAACTTCTTGCCACTTGGTGAGGATGTTTATGGCACCCTCGTTGACGGACTTGAGGATGCTGAACATTGTCACCGTCGGCGGGACGGGCACGAGCTTCACCTTCCACGACAGCACGATGCCGAAGCTCTGGCCGCCACCGCCGCGGATAGCCCAGAATACGTCGGTCCCCATGGTCTGTTTATCCAGGAGCCTCCCCTTGGCGTCCACCAACGTGGCGTCCAGGACGTTGTCGATGGCGGCGCCGTACTTTCGAAGCAGCATGCCTAATCCGCCGCCACTGAAATGGCCGCCCACGCCGGTCGTCGGGCACAGACCGGCCGGGAAAGCCAGCAGGATGCTTGCCTTCGAAATTGCGTAGTACAGCTCCCCGATCGTCGTGCCGGAGTCCACCCACGCGGTGGCTGTCTTCTGGTCGACGCTCACGGAGCGGAGGGTTGCCAAGTCCACGACGGCGAACACCTCGGGGCGCTTGGACCGGTACGAGAGACCCTCATAGTCGTGCCCGCCGCTGCGCACGCGGATGCGCACGTCGTTCTGGCGGCCGCAGACAACGGTGGCCTGGACGTGGGAGGCATTCGTCGGTGTGATGATGACGAGCGGCCTCACCGTGCTAGGCGTGAAGAACTTGGGGTTTTGGATGGAGGAGACGAGGACCGAAGAGAACGAAGGCGAGCTCTGCGTGTACAAGAGCTGCTCCGGTATGGCTGCGGAGAGGCATTGGAGGAAGCCATCGGAGGAAGCTAGGGATGCATTGCACGAGAGGAAGCTGAAGAGGACTGCTAGCGCTAAGCTCTGAGACGAGGCCATGCTTTTTTCGTGCACTGGGCTGCTGCCGTTCCAGCAGTGCAGTGCTCACTGCTCACTGCTGTTGCAATACTTATACTTAGATGGTATGGAGCTTTCCGCTCCAGATATAGCCTATTTTACGACTTGGACTTCCCATCGGTCTCCAGCTGGCAAATGTGCCCAAATATCAAAGTCATGGTCAGCTATCAAGATTGTGGCTGATGTGGTGACGATTGATTGGCGAGAACAAGTATATTGGATTGTAGTCGTGTAGTCAGCCTCACGACCTCACCAACCGAGCTCCTCCTATACTTCTTGACGGCGAGGCTCGCTGCACGCTGAAGCTCGCGGCCACCATCAGAATCCCAGCCGAGCCATCAGATCAGGATTAATGGCGGTCAGGGCCTCGCAACAGCGATACAGGTTATCAATAGGCCCGACGCGTTGGCGGTGAACTGAGTTGGGGGTCTGCACGACAGCCTCATGTTACCGCTGCCAGTTTGCAGGATCGTGTACGTGCTCCCTTCCGCACAGCCAAATTTTGGAAGGGGCACGCGGAGGCAAAATGCAGGTTCTTCGCATGGCCAGCGCTTCATGGAAAGATACTCACGTGAGCATCGTGTTCCCCAAGGCGTCCCTCAAATAGAAACTAGATTTATGGTGCGCCTTGGCGCACGATCCCGGTAAACCAGGATCAGTAATAATTTTTTAGGTTTAAAAATTCGTCACGAACAGCAGGAAATTGTGAGCCGATAAAAGAATCGTGGGGAAATCCTGAAAGTTTGAACACTTTGTGTAACTCCGATCGGTTCTTTCTTTTTCAGCATTTCAAATAAAGTATTTGGTAATCATGTCACCAAGACCTTGTGTAGCAACTTTCTCCACGTAGGTTTAACAGATGCAATCAGATATGATAGATGATTGAACATGTACATGGTACACTCATGTCAGATAAGTGCACCTTATCTCTAATCCAACGAACAGTTGACAAAGATTTTGGGTACAATGGTGATCATTTTTATACTAAGATAATTAAATATGGTTGTATTCTAAGGGCATGTGCACAAAGCTAAAGTAATAATTTTGAAAGAAACCTATCACTCAGCCACTTGGTGACCGTTAACCATAGGATTTCTAACTGATTTATCACTGCTCGAAACCATTACCATTACTGTCACTTGAATATACTGCCCCGGTCGTTTTTAATCGACGTGGAGGAGTTTAGTGCATGCACGTACATTGGTGCAGTGACCGTGTCGATTAATAGGAAATAGGGACCAGAGGTAGTACCTGTCATGCCTTAGTAACTGAACCATCATGCTTAAGGAGAGCCAGAAGATTCCTCGAAGACCCCTTTCGTTGAATAAACTGGAACATACCCTTGGAACCCAAGGAGTTAGCTGCACTCTGGTTTCTGTATTCCTCATCCACTACAGAAAGAATATTTGTGTTGAGATCATACAACTGCTCCCCGGCTTCTAGCCTGCGAAGACATCTGAAAACTATGGCATGGATGGCCTCCACACTCTGATTAATATTGGAAACTGCTCGTATGTAGTAAGTGGTACTACTGTCTACTGGCAGTCTAAAAAGAGCGGTACCACTTCAGAGTTACTACTCTCCAAGTCCCAACTCAAGGCGCTTGCGGCCGGAACCCGACAGGCCTACCGTCCTGGCGAATCATTCCATACTCCTCCTAATCAACCTCACTGTTTCGCATAACTGTGACCGCCTGACTGTCCCCTTCTCTTTCTCCCATCGATGCATTCCTCTCCTATCGTCGGCGGTGCTCCTTGCCCTTCTGAATTCTCGATTCGTCCTGATCCTATACTCCAGTTCGCAATTTGTTGCCGCTTTCTATCAATTTCTCGCATGTAAGTAAGGGGATAATCCAGCATCGGAGAGCTATCTCGTCGGAGGGGCAAAAAGCTTCGAGATGGGAGGAATGGGCCATAAGAGGCGGCCGCTAGATGTGATTGCATCCTCGTCGACCGTGGCGGCGCAGTCGGTAGGCCGGGGCAAGGCCAACCCGACTGCTTCAGGTCGCTGGGCAGCGGGGTGCGACCGTGGATAGCAAAGTAGAACATCCACATCGAGGCCACCCATGACATTTGGGCGGCGGGCTGATAGTGATAGGAATGTCCGCGCTGGAAGGAGGGCCTGGCCAGGCTCGACTCCATGGCACTAGCATCCTTCGAACAAGCGCAGGTCTCCTCCTCATGTATAGTTCCCTTCTTCCCCTAAACAAAAGTATAGTTCCCCTCTGGTTACAGGTTTACACAGAAAATATCGATTTTGGTTAATTCCTGCGATATTTTGGTCAAAGATTGCAAATACTTTTGAGTTTTTTCCGATTTTTTTTCTCACATATACTGATGATGATGCGGACGTCCAATGCTGGACGATATGTGACTCTGCCATTATTCACAAACTGAAGCAGCTTATAGAATAAAGCAACTGATGAAATTTGTGTGCGATTCCCAATCACGGCAGAAAAACGCTTCAACTAAATCTGTAGCGTAGCTCTGTAGCTCCCCCGTGAGGACAAACAAACAGAGTTCTCTTATTACATCATTTGAATAACTTTAGAAAACGAAGGTCTTATACATTGAGAAAGAAGGATCTGCGTCAGATGTTGCATATCTATCTTTTAGAAACTATGAAGATGCATGTTGTTCTGGTTCTGGTTCGATGCTAGATGCTAAGAAGATATATAGATGTATAGAACAGCCAACAAAGCTATCAGTGGTTGAGCACAATAGATCACTAAAGAGACTGTGGTACTATACAATGCGAGATGAGTTGCAGAGATCTTATAGAATAATATTGTGGAATAACATCTGAGACCTATAATAATAATAATAATAATAATAATAATAATAAAGTGTGGCCATGGTTAACTCTTCTTTTTATATAGTTGTGATCAGCTACACTCTTGTATTATTCTTTTAGGCAGTTACCTTTTCTTAGTTGACTCAGTCGCTGGCTCGTGATTTTTTTCCACTTCTTACCTGCTTCTTTAGAACTTGTGGCGGCCTGAAGTGAGGGGCCGAAGGTGAACTGTGGAGGAGAAAAGATTTTTTTTCATTCCGGTCAAATCCTCAGACAGGGTCAGCAGGTGGTCGCAGTTGACACAGAGCCACAGAGAGTGAATGGAGCTAATGAGCTAGCAGCTGGTACGTTCCTCTTCCTTGAATTACTAAAGCTAAACTTCCTTTACATGCATCAGATAACTGAATCAATCATCCCTCAATCCTTTCCACTAAGCTAGAGCCCTTGAATTCCTGAAACTGGCCTTCCTTTACATGCACCAGTTAACTGCATCAATCAGCCTAGAATTCTTTTTGTTGAGCTGGAGGAAACAACTATTCTCTCTTCAAATTTACTTTCCAGTTGTCTAGTATACTCAGTTCTGCTCTCCCTGTAGAATATGTTATAGAACTAAAAAGGCAAAACAGAAGACCAAATACACAGAGACCATGACTGTGCACTAAATGGACTGATTATAAAGATCAGATGCGGTACAAAAAATGATGAAATAGTTTGGCAAGTAGCATCGCTTGGAAGGTTCTTGCATACATGAGAGAAAGAGACACTTAACAATAAAACATCTTTTTTTCACCATGTTGTCGGATAAACAAAGCATAGCGAATGCCGGGCTTACTAAAAAACATGGCATACATCTGGTGACGAAATCTTAAAGAAGATAACAAATATGATACTGAGATAACCATCTTCGGTACTTTGTGCACACGGAGATATGAACGCTCGCTCTGTCATCGTCAGGGAAACCGACATCCATCCAGTCGACGGAAGCGATGTTTTACTCCATCCAGTCGACGGAAGCGATGTTTTACTCCATCCAGTCGACGGAAGCGATATTTTACTTACGACGGGTGGTGTAGTCAGGCCGTACAATGGACTCATCAGTGGCACGCGATGTGCACTCGTCTTCTTTGGTTCTTGGCATGTCAAGCCTGATACCTTCTTTGGTTCTTGGCATGTCAAGTGTAACATCCCAAAAATTCAAAACAAAATAAATGAATTTCCCTAGTTACAAATTTTGGAACCAACAAAAACTTTTCTTAAATTAAGTGTGATACATAGTGATCTTGCTTAATTCTTGTGCTTTTGCCATGTTTGCTTGTTAAAGTAGTTTGAAATAATCTTAAACCCTAAACCTCACCCCTCTTTTCACTTTCCTAGCTAAAATAAAATAAAAGGAAATTAAATAAGAAAAAGGCATATGTGCCTATGGCTATTTTTTATAAATCTTTACCCTAAGCTCCTCTACTTTGTTTAGAGGTTTGGAAAACCATTATACACCCTACCTAGTACTTATCAAACCTAATTCAAGTTGTTTCCAAAGAAAATAAAAAGAAACTAAAAATGCCATAGAGGCATATGAGAGTAAATTAGCAAATTTGTGAATTTGAGAAGATTGACCCTAGGACTTGTTGTGAATGGTTGGATCACTCCTATATACCATTTCAACACTCAACAACACCATTTGGGTCAAGCCAAGTCAAATTAAAATTCAAATGCAACATATGCATAGAGGCATATGTGGCACATAGCCATTTCACCAAACTTTGACCTAGGACTTTAAACCTTGACCAAATGATGGGAAACCATCTCTAAACCTAACCTAATACTAAATTGATCCTAACCCATGTCCAAGTAAAGCAAGATCAACAATTTACAAGTTTAATGAAATTTGACACATCACCTCTTATTTGTTATGGCCATTTTTGCAAATCTTTGAACAAGACCTTTTGAAATGGTTTCAATGGTTTGAAAATGTTTCTAAACTAATAAGAATCACATTAGAGTCAAGAAAAGTCAAATCAAATGGGGAGAAATCAATTAGGGAGAAAATCCCAATTTCACTCACATACACATAGGGCCAAATTGCAAATCTTCACCAAAGGCCACCTTTACTTGATCTCTTGCTTGTAGAATGCTTAGATATGATAAACAAACACAATTGCATCAAAGAAACCAAAATCAAATCAAAGCAAATCTCAAAATCAACATACATGTGATAATGGTCATTTGGCCATTTTATAAAATGTTCCTCACTTTACCCCCTGGTTTTGACTTTTCTTCAAACTAAACTTGGTCAACCCTTACCATGTCATCCAAGACCATGTCAAGGTGAGCAACTTTCATGTTGACCACCCATGCTAAATTTGACCAGGTTGACCAGAATGAATTGGACAAGTGGTGACTTTGAAACTATGAGAAGATCTTACCAATTTTGGAATCTCACAAATCTTCACCAAATTGAATAACACCACCACCATTCTTTCACAATAATTATATAAGTGAGCTCCACCAAAAAGAATTGCAAATTTCCAATAAAAAGTTCATGCGGCCATTTCATCATACACCTTGCAGGCACAATTCTGAAAATGCACTACACCCTATTATCCCCTGGTTCTTAGCCTAAACCACTTTGATCCTTGATCATTGCTGCTCCTGTACCTCCCCTGCATCAAGCCATGTACTGGTTTGGTCGATTAAAGCCAAGAAATGATCACCATTTCATCATGCCGAGCCAAAGGACACCACCATGCCACTCATGGTTATTCTTCCTCTCTGGCCCCTTGTACCATGTCAACTAGGTAGCCCACTCCTCACTGAACCTGCTGGTACCATCCCTGGCTGAAGCCACACACGGCATTGGCCACACGAAGCGTGCCCAGACGCGCCAGAAACCTGTCAGGCACGCGGTGAGCGCGCCCTGGCATGGCACTGGACGCCGCAGTACATCTCCTCGCCTGGACGCTCCCGTCCTTCTCTTCCTCTCCCACTTGGCACGCGTGATCACCACACCTACAGCTACTCGCCAGACAAGCCCATTGGCCGACGCTCGCCCGGACACCGTCGTCATGATCAACGTTCTGCCGCGCCCGTACTGAGAGCACTCGAGCGTTGCTAGCACGCTCTCGTCCTCCCTCTGCTGTCTCCTCACGCGCGCTAGCTCCGCCTAGCCGTCGCCTACACGATGCGCTCCCTAGCTTGCCCCTTCGCGCCTTGGACAGCCATCGCCGTCGACGACCCCCACAGCACCCACGGCACCATCACCGCTCTATAAATAGAGACCTCCCGCGGCCAATTCATTCACACCAGCACGATCGCCTCACCTCACTGGTTCGCCTCGACCACTTCCCCCATCCCAATTTAGTCGGAGTAGCTCCAATTGCACCGCCGACCACCGCCACGGCGCCACCGTAGCTCAGCGACGCCGTTGATCTCCTCCACCCCAAGCCCTTCTGCGACCACCCTCTGCCTCGCCATCGTCTCCTCGTTCGATCGCCCGCCTCTCCGAGTCCTGCCAGTGCCCAGGTACGCCGCCGACGACCCCCTCTGCCGCCGGTAGGGTTTCGTCCCCGACGGGCGGTGTCGAGGAAGGTGATGAACCTCGTTCGTCGATCTCCCTTTTAATCGAACGGCGCAGCTCACCCCATACCGTTTCGATGTTTTAAACACAATGACATGTAGGCCCCACCTTTGGACAGCCCACCTAGCGCTGAAGCGTTACTGGGCCGGCCCGTTAAATTTTCCCGCGCGAGCCCACCTTTTCAAATTTGGAATAAATAGGCTTGGTCAAATCCTTTACTGATGCTGTGTTTCAAATTTAAATAGCTTTGAATCTACTCAACCATTTTGAACCAACTTTATATGGTTGGAAAGCCCACGAAATGCTCTAACTAACCCCACTGGATTCAACCCCTTATCTGGTGTAGATTTTGAATAGCAAAAATAACAAAACAGAGACTGTTCAGATATTCAAATAAATCTTAAAAATCAACCAATTTGAATTTGGAAGTGAATCCAATTGCAATAATTCACATTTAACAAACCCTAATTTACTATGTAAAAATATGATATAGGTTCTGTACATGATCATTGGGCTAGAAGCAAAATATTGACTATGTAGTCAATACTAGTCCTTTTAAACTATTTCAAATTTTAGGACTTTAAATCTATGAGGTGTAGCACCTCATTTAAATCATTTCTCAAGTGATATGAATTAATGTGTTGACCTTTATTCACTTAGGCTCATACTTGCTCACTTGTAGAATTTAAATCAAAATAGTATTTAATTTGCAATGGTTATTTAAATCACATGAGATGATGAATCTCAATTAAATCACTTTTCTCAAATAATAAATGTGAAGTGTTGACCTTGGTGAACATGTGATCATCCCTGGTTATTTGAGAAGATTAAATCTTAAGAAGATTCAATGAGAGGAAATTATTTCTCCAAAGAACTACATAGAAACCCTAATTCCAATTTCAATGAGAGGAAATTATTTTCCTTTTGTTAAATAAAGAAACCCTAGCATAATCTGTGAATAAATGTTAGGTAGTGATGTTAGATCATTTGTGTGAGCCAATAAGGCTAATTAAGATTACTTAAGTGTTGTTTGGTGATTGTATCCTCGTATTCGTTTATAGACGCTAGTACCGGAGACTATCAAGAGGAAGAGGTCTTCTACCAAGAGGAAGAGCAAGAAAACTTTGATCACATCACCAATCAAGGCAAGCTAGACTAATGCAAGCTATTTTGTTTGCAAGCTAATATTCTTGCAAAGTGCAAAGCTCTACAAGAGCAAGGCATCCCCACCTTTTATTTTATGCCTAATGCTCCTATCCCAAGTTTTTACTTTACAAGCTTTACTAAATTTTATTTATCAAAGTACTTTTTGATTTATGATTCATCTAGTTTAGTATGGAGTAGTACAAGAGTATCAAACTTAGCCTAGAGCAATACAAGTTGCTTAGCACCCCTCATGACTAGTTGCTAGTGCTCAATATTAAAAGTAACTACTCTAGATGGGAACTTGTGAAAACCAATGACTTTGAAAACCTTGGAATGATGAGTCATTCTATTGAAAGATTTTGAAGGTGAATATGACTTGTGAATGACTTGGTGAATTTTACCAAAAACTGATGGTTGGGTTCGGATGCGATACCATTCCAATTTTACAAGTACCCCCACAATACCTGAATCTGGGTAAGGCTTAGCTAGAAATTTATGTGTCTTAGTATGGGTTCCCTCTAAAACAAGCGTCATCGGGGTTATGCCGGAGGCTGCCTCTACAAGAAAAGGAATGATGTGAAATGAAGTGAAATGAGGTGAATGTCCGGCCCAAGCCTCGTGCGGTTCCTGAGCTGATCGTCTGTCTTCACTCGGGAGGCCAAGCTCATGGGGAGAGGTGCCTATACTAGGGTGTGTAAATGAAAGGTTAGGATTGGTAGTTCGCGTCTCGCGTACGATAAATCGGGGCCGATTACCCACGACGGACTATTGCAATTATTGTGGCACAAGTGTACAACCTCTCGCAGAGTGTAAACCTATTCGAATAGCCGCGTCCGCGGTCATGGACAGTTGGAAAGGCCATACTGTTCCGTCATCAGAATTTTTCTAAAAATATGAAGGGTGACTTGTGATTTGAGTTGAAAGGTGACTTTGACTTTGAATCACCACTGAGTTGTGGGAATGATACTAATGTTCCCACTTGAGTTAGTGAATCAAATGAAGAGTTTTTGATTATTAAAGTGCTTATGAAATAAAACTGGCTTTCTGCAAATGAAACTAGAGCTTAGAACCCCTTACTATAGTTGATAGTATTTACATTAGTATTAGTTTGCGAGTACTTTAAAGTACTCATGGCTGTGTCCCTGGCTATTCAAATGGCCAGACTATGAAGAGGAGTACCAGAACCCGGAAGAAGGACAGCAGGACGTCTACGACAACTAGGATCACTCCCGACGTCAACGAGTTGCTGTGGAATAGATGGACTACTACCACGCTATTTCGCTTCCGCTATGTGTTATGTAATTGATCAATAGAACTTCTATTATTGTAATGAGACTGGATCATGTGATCCTTTATTTGTAAGACGATTATGTGTTGTAATGAATGATGTGTTGTGATATCAATCTATTATGTCTCGCAAAAACAATATTCCTGGGATTGCGAGGAATGGCATAATAGGCATGTGGACTTAAAAATCCGGGTGTTGACAAGTTGGTATCAGAGCCATTGTTGACCTTAGGAGACCCTAGTTAGAATGGACGTCTAAAAAATTTAGTTTCAAAAACCAATGAAGTGAATATTTGTGAAAACTTGTTCTTACTCTTATCCTTGAGATCTTTTTCAAAAATGGGAAATCTATACGCTACTTTCTTTGCAAGCCTACCTAAAATTTTGCACACTTGGCTATTTCTTTAACTTACTTATCCTAATTGCTCACAGATGGAGTACCAATGGGAGTTTTATCAGCTTGGTCCCGGAGGCGACCTAAGGTTCGAAAAGGATTTGAAGCAACTAGTGGAATATCTAGGACACCCGTACCCCGAGTTCTTCGGATTACCCCTCAACAACCACTCCGGAGAACCACCTCGGTGGGAAGTTTCCACTGATCTACGAAGAAAGCTTGGAGCCCCGGTATGGGAAACCATCTGGTTTTCTGTAACGGGAAACACTTGGAAGGAAGGACTAGTCAGAGCTATGCAAGAAGCAATTTTCCGTCTGTGCGGACAAAATGAGAACAAGATCAAGAACACTCGCTTCATCTACTACCCAAGACATGACCCCATGGGAAGACCGATGACCATGCCCCCGCCCACGGAGATGAACCCCTATGTCGCACACCAGGACTTCAGGATGTACAAAACCCGCAGAGATTTGGACAACGCCCTCGCCTCTCGCCAAGCACATCACCCGTGAAGACGAAGAATCCACCCTGAAGAGTAGTATCACCCCAGCACTTAAGTAGGTGTGAGTTGTATCAGGATCCCCTTGTATCGTAGAGCGATGAATGGTTCTTCAAACCAACGGTGTGTTAGCTTTGTAATATGTGATGCTTGGTATGAATGAAAAAGTGTTGTCGGTTTTACCCCTGCAACACTACTCAACTTTTTTAAGTTATGAACTCTTAAAACTCTACCAAAACAAAACATAGAAATTTCCCCCTTATCTCATCATCTACCTCAATGTTCAGATGGCCCCACCAACCCGCAACGCCACCCAAGATGCCATGATGCAACTCCTGCAGACGATGATGGCAGACCGAGAAGCCGAAAGAGCTGAACGCCAAGCAAACCTTGCTGCACTGCAACAGATAGCTCAGAACAATCAAGGCCACGGAAACCACGATCACCCTGGATCGAAGCTGAAGAACTTTCAGAACACCAATCCTCCAATGTTCAACAAGACTGAACAGCCCCTTGATGCTGATGACTGGCTCCAGACAATGGAGAACTACCTCGAAGTTGCGGGAGTTAAACCGCAGAAAAAGTACTGTTTGCCACCCACTACCTGTCAGGACCTGCCAGAGCCTGGTGGACAAGTGCCCGTGCAATGAATGCGGGACAGATGATGACATGGGAAGACTTCAAGCTGAAGTTTAGCAAATACCATGTGCCCCAAGGACTGATCAAGAAGATGAGAGACGAGTTCAGGGAACTCAAGCAAGGAAGAATGTCCGTGGTGGAATACCGCGACGCATTCCTCACTCGTCAAGGTACGCCCCGGATGAGACCGACACCAACGAGAAGAGGAAGGAAAGATTTCTGAACGGACTGCATGACGAGATGCAAACTGTGTTAGTGAACATTCCATTCGCTGACCTCGAAACCCTCGTGGACTCAGCCATACAGATGGAAGGAAAGCTGCATCAGGCCAACGAGAACCGCAAGCGCAGGATGATGAATCAGAATGGGCCCAACAATACCCAGAAGCACCGCAACAACTCCTCTGGAGGATTCACACCAAGATACAACAAGCCCCCTGCTCAGAGTTATCGCCCCAACAACAACAACAACAACGGAGGACCCCCGAAGCCCGGAGGTAACAACAACAACAGCCACCACAACAACAACAACCACAACAAGCAACAAGCAACAATGGGAACAACAACAACACCAACACTGGCCCAAGGACCGGAAGCAATGCCATCCCCGTCACCCCGAAGGACAAGTCAACTCGTGAACTCGCTATGAATGTGGAGTTGTGGGTCACTACTCCAATGAGTGCCCCAAGAAGCTTGCCAAGATTGCCGCCAATACCGCAGCACCGGCTCAGCAACAGCGCCGCTTTGCAGGAAGAAGGAACCAGAACAACAACAACGGCCGCCTCTACCACATGAATGCCACTGAAGCTCAGGAAACACCCCAGACCATGCCAAGTATGTCTTCCTGTTAATAAAATGCTCAATCTCTCTTAGGAACCTAACTTTTCTTAAAATCTCGGGACGAGATTTGTTTAAGGGGGAAGGGTTTGTAACATCCCAAAAATTCAAAACAAAATAAATGAATTTCCCTAGTTCCAAATTTTGGAACCAACAAAAACTTTTCTTAAATTAAGTGTGATACATAGTGATCTTGCTTAATTCGTGTGCTTTTGCCATGTTTGCTTGTTAAAGTAGTTTGAAATAATCTTAAACCCTAAACCTCACCCCTCTTTTCACTTTCCTAGCTAAAATAAAATAAAAGGAAATTAAATAAGAAAAAGGCATATGTGCCTATGGCTATTTTTTATAAATCTTTACCCTAAGCTCCTCTACTTTGTTTAGAGTTTTGGAAAACCATTATACACCCTACCTAGTACTTATCAAACCTAATTCAAGTTGTTTCCAAAGAAAATAAAAAAGAAACTAAAAATGCCATAGAGGCATATGAGAGTAAATTAGCAAATTTGTGAATTTGAGAAGATTGACCCTAGGACTTGTTGTGAATGGTTGGATCACTCCTATATACCATTTCAACACTCAACAACACCATTTGGGTCAAGCCAAGTCAAATTAAAATTCAAATGCAACATATGCATAGAGGCATATGTGGCACATAGCCATTTCACCAAACTTTGACCTAGGACTTTAAACCTTGACCAAATGATGGGAAACCATCTCTAAACCTAACCTAATACTAAATTGACCCTAACCCATGTCCAAGTAAAGCAAGATCAACAATTTACAAGTTTAATGAAATTTGACACATCACCTCTTATGTGTTATGGCCATTTTTGCAAATCTTTGAACAAGACCTTTTGAAATGGTTTCAATGGTTTGAAAATGTTTCTAAACTAATAAGAATCACATTAGAGTCAAGAAAAGTCAAATCAAATGGGGAGAAATCAATTAGGGAGAAAATCCCAATTTCACTCACATACACATAGGGCCAAATTGCAAATCTTCACCAAAGGCCACCTTTACTTGATCTCTTGCTTGTAGAATGCTTAGATATGATAAACAAACACAATTGCATCAAAGAAACCAAAATCAAATCAAAGCAAATCTCAAAATCAACATACATGTGATAATGGTCATTTGGCCATTTTATAAAATGTTCCTCACTTTACCCCTGGTTTTGACTTTTCTTCAAACTAAACTTGGTCAACCCTTACCATGTCATCCAAGACCATGTCAAGGTGAGCAACTTTCATGTTGACCACCCATGCTAAATTTGACCAGGTTGACCAGAATGAATTGGACAAGTGGTGACTTTGAAACTATGAGAAGATCTTACCAATTTTGGAATCTCACAAATCTTCACCAAATTGAATAACACCACCACCATTCTTTCTCTTTAATTATATAAGGGAGCTCCACCAAAAAGAATTGCATATTTCCAATGAAAAGTTCATGCGGCCATTTCATCATACACCTTGCAGGCACAATTCTAAAATGCACTACACCCTATTATCCCCTGGTTCTTAGCCTAAACCACTTTGATCCTTGATCATTGCTGCTCCCTGTACCTCCCCTGCATCAAGCCATGTACTGGTTTGGTCGATTAAAGCCAAGAAATGATCACCATTTCATCATGCCGAGCCAAAGGACACCACCATGCCACTCATGGTTATTCTTCCTCTCTGGCCCCTTGTACCATGTCAACTAGGTAGCCCACTCCTCACTGAACCTGCTGGTACCATCCCTGGCTGAAGCCACGCACGGCATTGGCCACACGAAGCGTGCCCAGACGCGCCAGAAACCTGCCAGGCACGCGGTGAGCGCGCCCTGGCATGGCACTGGACGCCGCAGTACATCTCCTCGCCTGGACGCTCCCGTCCTTCTCTTCCTCTCCCACTTGGCACGTGTGATCACCACGCCTACAGCTACTCGCCAGACAAGCCCATTGGCCGACGCTCGCTCGGACACCGTCGTCATGATCAACGTTCTGCCGCGCCCGTACTGAGAGCACTCGAGCGTTGCTAGCACGCTCTCGTCCTCCCTCTGCTGTCTCCTCACGCGCGCTAGCTCCGCCTAGCCGTCGCCTACACGATGCGCTCCCTAGCTTGCCCCTTCGCGCCTTGGACAGCCATCGTCGTCGACGACCCCCACAGCACCCACGGCACCATCACCGCTCTATAAATAGAGACCTCCCGCGGCCAATTCATTCACACCAGCACGATCGCCTCACCTCACTGGTTCGCCTCGACCACTTCCCCCATCCCAATTTAGCCGGAGTAGCTCCAATTGCACCGCCGACCACCGCCACGGCGCCACGCAGTAGCTCGGCCGACGCCGTTGATCTCCTCCACCCCAAGCCCTTCGCGACCACCCTCCGCCTCGCCATCGTCTCCTCGTTCGATCGCCCGCCTCTCCGAGTCCTGCCGCCGCCCAGTACGCCGCCGACGACCCCTCTCGCCGCCGGTAGGGTTTCGTCCCCGACGGGCGGTGTCGAGGAAGGTGATGAACCTCGTTCGTCGATCTCCCTTTTAATCGAACGGCGCAGCTCACCCCATACCGTTTCGATGTTTTAAACACAATGACATGTAGGCCCCACCTTTGGACAGCCCACCTAGCGCTGAAGCGTTACTGGGCCGGCCCGTTAAATTTTCCCGCGCAGGCCCACCTTTTCAAATTTGGAATAAATAGGCTTGGTCAAATCCTTTACTGATGCTGTGTTTCAAATTTAAATAGCTTTGAATCTACTCAACCATTTTGAACCAACTTTATATGGTTGGAAAGCCCACGAAATGCTCTAACTAACCCCACTGGATTCAACCCCTTATCTGGTGTAGATTTTGAATAGAAAAAATAACAAAACAGAGACTGTTCAGTATTCAAATAAATCTTAAAAATCAACCAATTTGAATTTGGAAGTGAATCCAATTGCAATAATTCACATTTAACAAACCCTAATTTACTATGTAAAAATATGATATAGGTTCTGTACATGATCATTGGGCTAGAAGCAAAATATTGACTATGTAGTCAATACTAGTCCTTTTAAACTATTTCAAATTTTAGGACTTTAAATCTATGAGGTGTAGCACCTCATTTAAATCATTTCTCAAGTGATATGAATTAATGTGTTGACCTTTATTCACTTAGGCTCATACTTGCTCACTTGTAGAATTTAAATCAAAATAGTATTTAATTTGCAATGGTTATTTAAATCACATGAGATGATGAATCTCAATTAAATCACTTTTCTCAAATAATAAATGTGAAGTGTTGACCTTGGTGAACATGTGATCATCCCTGGTTATTTGAGAAGATTAAATCTTAAGAAGATTCAATGAGAGGAAATTATTTCTCCAAAGAACTACATAGAAACCCTAATTCCAATTTCAATGAGAGGAAATTGTTTTCCTTTTGTTAAATAAAGAAACCCTAGCATAATCTGTGAATAAATGTTAGGTAGTGATGTTAGATCATTTGTGTGAGCCAATAGGCTAATTAAGATTACTTAAGTGTTGTTTGGTGATTGTATCCTCGTATTCGTTTATGGACGCTAGTACCGGAGACTATCAAGAGGAAGATGTCTTCTACCAAGAGGAAGAGCAAGAAAACTTTGATCACATCACCAATCAAGGCAAGCTAGACTAATGCAAGCTATTTTGTTTGCAAGCTAATATTCTTGCAAAGTGCAAAGCTCTACAAGAGCAAGGCATCCGCACCTTTTATTTTATGCCTAATGCTCCTATCCCAAGTTTTTACTTTACAAGCTTTACTAAATTTTATTTATCAAAGTACTTTTTGATTTATGATTCATCTAGTTTAGTATGGAGTAGTACAAGAGTATCAAACTTAGCCTAGAGCAATACAAGTTGCTTAGCACCCCTCATGACTAGTTGCTAGTGCTCAATATTAAAAGTAACTACTCTAGATGGGAACTTGTGAAAACCAATGACTTTGAAAACCTTGGAATGATGAGTCATTCTATTGAAAGATTTTGAAGGTGAATATGACTTGTGAATGACTTGGTGAATTTTACCAAAAACTGATGGTTGGGTTCGGATGCGATACCATTCCAATTTTACAAGTACCCCCAAAATACCTGAATCTGGGTAAGGCTTAGCTGGAAATTTATGTGTCTTAGTATGGGTTCCCTCTAAAACAAGCGTCATCGGGGTTATGCCGGAGGCTGCCTCTACAACAAAAGGAATGAAGTGAAATGAGGTGAATGTACGGCCCAAGCCTCGTGCAGTTCCCAGTGCGACCGTCTCGTCTTCACTGGGAGGCCAAGCTCATGGGGAGAGGTGCCTATACTAGGGTGTGTAAATGAAAGGTTATGATTGTTAGTTCGCGTACTGCGTACGATAAATCAGGGCCAGTTACCCCTTACAGACTATTGCAATTATTGTGGCACAAGTGTACAACCTCTGCAGAGTGTAAACCTATTCGAATAGCCGCGTCCGCGGTCATGGACAGTTGGAAAGGCCATACTGTTCCGTCATCAGAATTTTTCTAAAAATATGAAGGGTGACTTGTGATTTGAGTTGAAAGGTGACTTTGACTTTGAATCACCACTGAGTTGTGGGAATGACACTAATGTTCCCACTTGAGTTAGTGAATCAAATGAAGAGTTTTTGATTGTTAAAGTGCTTATGAAATAAAACTGGCTTTCTGCAAATGAAACTGGAGCTTAGAACCCCCTTACTATAGTTGATAGTATTTACATTAGTATTAGTTTGCGAGTACTTTAAAGTACTCATGGCTGTGTCCCTGGCTATTTAAATGGCCAGACTATGAAGAGGAGTACCAGAACCCGGAAGAAGGACAGCAGGACGTCTACGACAACTAGGATCACTCCTGACGTCAACAGTGCCTGTGGAATAGATGGACTACTACCACGCTATTTCGCTTCCGCTATGTGTTATGTAAGGGGGCAGTGTTTTGGCTCCCGGGTGTAGGTAGTCCTGTTATCTAGACCGCACGTTTGTGCGTTGAGATTCCTGGTTTGGCCAGAATTTAATGGCATACGTGCAGCAGTAATTGAGGATACAATGTGCGCTGTTTGTATGGTCGTATGTATGGCCCACCGCCTGCGTCGTCGATGTGACGCGCGTGGATGGCGAGAAAACCAGGTCGACAACAGGATAGTTAACGGCGACGACCTGGACTAAGGAACAGGTTAGCGGCGGCGTGCTGGACTATGGTCCTGGTCACCGCGAGATGGGGAAGTTGTGGAAGCTGCCACATTTTTTTTTAACAACAGCTGCTCTAGGAGGAGGTGCGTAGTGCATACCCTGGCGAATCAAAACCGGTGCAGCAGCGTTGTGGGATACGGGTAAGAGATCGCAGCTTCGTCGACGAACTGATGGACTCTTCCCCATGGATCCAGTGAGCGAGTACGTGTTCCCAAAAATGTTGGTCCGGACGTTCCATTTTCTGTCGTGGTCGCCATGCTTAAGGGCATCGCCCACGCGCGGGCGCGGGATGGATCTAACCAGACAAAAACGCGGCCCAGCGCGCGGATCCATCCCTAAAACGGACCACGGCGTCCGGGACGATCCAAACCCGGCCCAAATCTGGAACGAGTTTGCGTGGCCGCGGACGCCGATGGCTGCCCGCTCGCGTCCGTCCCTTGTCCGCTCCTGGCCCGCGTGTTATAGATATAAATAATTTTTTTCACTAAAAAGTACTCATTACATTTTTTTTAGTCTACTACTACTATCCTAATACGTACGGGGCCGGCGGCCTCGCCGGCGACTCCTCGCCGGCTCGCCGGCGGGGCCGTGGATTTCACTCGACGCGGGTGGCCTGTACGCGTGAGGATTCCACTCCAGCTTACGAGCTGGGTGGCGCGACGGAGGCCTTCATCCTCCTCCTTTCCATCTGCGCGCCTCGGGCGCGCTCGCGCTTCGCCTCCTGCGGCGGCATCATCCGCTTCCCGCATAGCTCCAACTCCTGCAGGGCGGCGCGTTTCACAGCAGTGCGCGCTTCCAGGCGGACGCGACCGGCGGCCTAGGCCTCGTGGTTCTCGTTCCGCCGGCGCATGCGCTCTTGTCGGCCGCGCTCCGCCGACGCAGCAGCCTCCCGGGTGCGCCGCTCGGGCAAGGGCATCTGGATGAGGTGGCGGGCTGCTCGCATAGCGAGCAGCTCGTTCTTCTGGCCGAGGAGGTCGCCTAATTGGCGGCGACCGGCCCGGCAGGTGGCCTCGTGCTCCTTCGTCACGCGCGTGAGGTCGGCGAGACGCTCCTCAATGGCGGCGTTGATGTTCGACAGCGCGAGGTCCTCCTCGTCGATGGGCTCCTCCTCCTCCGCGGCCTCGTACCAGCCGTCCGCGGTCTCGTGCCAGCCGTCCGCGGCCGCCTCCACCATCTCCACGTCCCCTTCCTTCTTCGCCGCCGCCTCGGCAGCGACGCGGAGCGCCTCATCGTCGGTGACCCACCGCGAGTCCGCGCGCTCCTCCTCCTCCGTCCGCGGGAACCTGGCCCGGGCGGCGAGGGAGAGTTTGGCCCACGTGGCCTGCAGGGTGCGCGACATGGCGATGGAGAGGGCGCCGGATAAGGTGGAGGGGGAGAGGACGGCGGAGCGGGTGTGATGCGGTCTGTGAGACCGCCGCCGTCTTTTATAGCCGGCGGCCTGGCGGGAAACTTGGGCGCGAGCGCGCGCCAATGGCCTTTTCGCGCGCGCGGGAACCTTGGTGCGCGCGGGAACTTTCCCGCGCGTTCCACCGCCCACCATTGCTGACCCGTCGAGGCCTGCCATGGCGCAGCACCGCGCAATGAAGACGAACCACGTGGCGTCTTTTTGGGTCGGCGCGTTGGGCGCAGCGTGCGATCCAAACGGAACGGGCGCTTCATCGAGGGCGCGGAACGGGCGCGCCGGCGCCTAGCGGCACGTCAGAAACCGCGCGTGGGGGCCACCTTGGCAGTGACAGGAGGTGAAGGGTCGCATTAAAAACGACGCGTACTGGGCGGTCGTCGGCGTCAACCGAGGCGGTTCTGACGAGGAGGCGACCGGACACGCGGCGTCCAGCCACCTCCCCCACGCGCCTTGAATGCACGTCCGCCGCCGTCCTTTAAAACCCCACCGACGGGCTGCTCTTCTCCCCCGTCGTCCAACCCTAGCCGCTGCCAAGCTCTCAAACGCCGCGCGACACTCCCACCACCACAAACACCTCGTCATGGCGCACAATGCCGAGGCCGTGACGCACTCCGGTGCCGGTGTAGTTCAAGTTGCCGCACGGGTGGCATATCTCCAACGCCGGCTACGTCGTTACGCTGCCGCCGCCACCTGGATCGGAGACGCGCGCCCTCATTGCCGAGAGACGGGCGCACATGACGCCGGTGGAGCGAAACCAGCCGGCGAACGCGCATAACAGCCCGGCGTTGTCGCGGCGCTTCCAAGACGAGCGCGACATCGAGCTCGCGCGCTCGGCCGGCTGTGATGTCGGTCACTTCAACTGCGTTGGTAGGCGGGCTTGGTGGCAAGGACGCGACGCTACCGGAGTATGGCTTCAGGCCGCGCATCCACGACCGCTTTCGCGTGCCTCTCTTCTACCCGCAGGCGCAATGCATGGTGTCGTAGGCGCAGGCGCTATGGAACCGGCAAGGATGACGGTATCAGGCAACTCGCACATCGGATCGTCGACACAGAGGAAGACGATGAGACGGATGATCCGAAGAGCCTAGAGTGTCGGAGATGGATGAAGACATACCTGAACCACCAGTTGCTCCAACAGGAGGAACAAACGTGCTGCCCGTCGGTTACCTTAGAGCATCTCCAGTCGCGTCCCCCAAAGCGTCCCCCAAAGGGATTTGGGGCGCGCCGGACAGAAAATGCGTTCCAGCCGCGTCCCCCAAAGCCCTTTTTTGTCCGGCGCGCCCCTATACGGTGTCCGGCGCCCCGAGCCCGTCCCCGTCCCACAGGGGACGCACCGGGGACGCCGGACACAACGAGCGAGGCGGGGAGTGGCGGGGCCGACCCGTCGGCGGCACAATTAATTTAAACCTAACCGTCGCCTACCTCGCGACGGAAGTTGATTGGCGCGCAGCGGCGGTGCGGTTCCCGCAGAGGGCGCAGCGGCGACGCGTCCCGTCGCGCCTAGCTCTGCGTGCCGGCGTTAATGAGCGCCACCGCTCCTCCGCCTCCCTCCGGCCTATAAAAGGGGCGCCTCTCATCGTCCCTCTCACACACAAACCCTAGCGCCTCTCTCCCAAACCCTAGCCGCCACCATCTCTCAACAAGACTCGACGCTATGTCTGGTAGAGGCGGAGGCCGACCTCGCGGCCGTGGTCGTGGTCGTGGCCGCGGCATAGCTGAACGCTCGCCGTCGCCTCCCACGCCGTCGTCTTCATCGTCGGAGATGGACGTGGAGCCGGACGTCCTGTTCGAGTTCGTCCACGTCCTCAAGAGGCGACCCGCGCGGCATCCAGAGGCTGCCGGACTCCTTCGCCGAGTACGTCGGCGGCGTACGCCCGCGCACGATGCATCTGCGGGAGCATTCGTGCGGCTACTGCCGGTGGATCGTCAACGCGATCTACGACGCGCGCGGCAAGATGTACCTCAACATCGGCTGGGAGAAGTTCGCGCGCCACCACAGCCTCGAAGCCGGCTTCATCCTCGTGTTCTCCTACTTCGGCAACAGGGACATGAGCGTCAAGGTCTTCGACGAGAGGCGGCTGCCTCCGGGACTACCACGGCGACGGGGACTCCCACGGCGAGCAGCACCGACGAGGAGGACGTCTGAGTGTTGTTTCTTCGCAGCGAATACGTGCACGGAGGTTTCTGCCTGTTCGCCTCATCGGTAGAACCAACAAGGGCACCATCCTCCCGCTGGATTTTCCAGTTTAGGTGACTGGGTGTGCCCTCGAGTGTTCTTTCTTAGCAGCGAACACAGAAAACCTTCGATGCACGGCCTAGTTAGGTTTAGTTTCTTTGCAATATTTTATATTTGTGTCCACCATGGTTCAAACTATGTATTAGTTTGTGGAAAACCATGTTCCAAACTATGTCTTCGTGTAAACCACGTTCCCAATTATGTATTAGTTTGTGAAAATTGAAATAAAAATGCCAAGAAAAATTATTTTAAATGTTTGGGGGCGGCGTTTGGGGGACGCGGCTGGGGAGCGACGTCCCCCAAACGCGGCACGAACGAAACACGTCCCCCAAACGCTCGATCCGGCGCGGTTTGGGGGACGGTTTGGGGGACGCGACTAGAGATGCTCTTACAAGTTGTGCCATGGTGTTTGTTTGCCGGTCCAGAAAATTTATGAACGGCTGTACTATCTAGGAATCACGGGCCTCACGGCAACAACCACATTTATAAGCTCCACAGTTGTGGGCCAGTGGTACTGTGCATAAAAGAAAGAAGGGTCAAATACCTGAGAGAAATACAACTGCTGTTGTCGATCTGGCTAATAACCATTGGTCTGGGCTGAGGGAGCATCTAGACTCGGGAGCCAAAGTGAATATCCGGTTATGTAATTGATCAATAGAACTTCTATTATTGTAATGAGACTGGATCATGTGATCCTTTATTTGTAAGACGATTATGTGTTGTAATGAATGATGTGTTGTGATATCAATCTATTATGTCTCGCAAAAACAATATTCCTGGGATTGCGAGGAATGGCATAATAGGCATCTGGACTTAAAAATCCGGGTGTTGACATCAAACCTGATACCTTCTTTGGGGACACAGGGCACAAATCTGAAATGCAATTCAAGGAACGTAATATTTCTGTAACTTGCCTGCAAACTTGGCCTTGCAGCAATAACCGGATATTCACTTTGGCTAATAACCATTGGTCTGGGCTGAAGGTTTATTTTTTTATCCCTGATATTTCTGTAACTTGCCTGCAAACTTGGCCTTTTTTCAGACATCATAAATACTGAAAACAACAATGCATCAATTCTATATATTTAGTGACACACCAACTCATAGATCTTTTGTGCTCTAGTTTTGTAATGTATAAGACTGCAGATGAACAAATTCTATAAACCAGGAAGGGAGCCTTGCAGCAATAGAGATGAAAGTAATTGTAAGAAACAGCTAGGTCTAGCAAAACAATCTACCAAAAAAGTAATTGTAAGAAATTAAATAAACCAAGTAAACATAAATCAAGAGAAGGATAAAGAAAAATAGTACACATGTAATATATTAGCGGAAATAACGTCTACGTAACCCGTAAGATGGAAATTACAACAATCAGATCAGGAAAATGTTGAAATTGAGTATACACCATGATAATGATTAAATGGTGTTTTGGGACAAACCAATGTTATAGTGAACAACCAATTGCCCATATAAGTTTCAGAGTCAATAATGGACACATAAATGCGTTGCCTTTACCTAGATATCATACCTTCCTTTTGAACAAAGCACCAACATCACGAAATAAAAGTCAGGCTTCTCCTTTTTTTTAACCTGCTTGATATACATAGAACAGTATAAACAGAGCATCAAGACAATATAGATTGAAAATGAGCAACATATATTATGGCCAGCCTACTCGTCCGGCTTCCTCCCAAACGACATGCACGACAGCTCTTCTAGGCGACGGCACGGCACGCATCAGCTCCTCCCAGCAGCATGACATGCATCATGCATCAATTGACATGATAGCATCAAAAAGAATCCCTTTTATATATCAGTGGTAAGACATTTCAGATAAATGTAGCATCTAGAATAAATAGGAAGTATAAGAAGAAGAAAACTTATAGCTTGCAGATAGTTTCAGATTGCAAACTTGCTCTCAAATACCCAAACAATGCTGGAAAATGAATACATTGGAAAGATAATGAAGAATAAAACCTGCAACTTGTAGGTACTCTCATATGGCAAACTTCCTACCAGCTCCCAATACGACGCTGCAAAATGAAACAATTGTCGTATTAGCAATCCAAAATCAAGGATCATGGTCCAGAAATTATAAAACTAAGAAAGCAAACAATATAGGTATATACTGTAAATATCATGAGAAGGGAAATACATTTTGGGATGCTTTGCTCCTATTGAAATGTTAGCCCTGCCTGGAAAGCATTGATGCCAAGAATATGGTTGTTGATTAGCAGCAGCGAGCTCAGATGCCACTCAAGCCCTTCTTGCCTACAGGAAAATAAAATAAAGCAGTTGTTAATTCCCAGTGAGGTATAAATTATAGTGAAGGTACTAATGAATACATCAAGAAACAGCACATGCCCTTCCTCTTCCTCAAAATAAATAACAACCAACATAGGACATTGCAATTTATAAATTTAAAGAGGAAAACAAACATTGGAGTGCAGAATGTCTACTCTTCAAATTTAATGATCATTCTACAAAAATTAGAGTACATTCCATTGCTCACCATTTTTACTGTCTCAATGGTATTTTAGAGTAGACAATTGCTCACCATACTATGCATAATGGGAGAAACTGGAAAGAAACATAGATTAATTACTAACGCTAACCTAATCTAGCCAATTTACATTCAGAAGAAGGATCAAATGGGCCATTATCAGATCAACCGAACCTGAAATCCACCATGAGTCATGCAAACATTAGGTAAAGCATTTAATACAATCAGGTTTTCAAATTAGATAACTATAAATTATCCGTATAAGCCAAGAGAGCACTCCATTAGTCATAGAGTATGCATACATCTTCCAGAAGAAGAGGCAGAGGACTACTTGAGGCCAGTTTATCATCATTACTGTAATCTGCACATATCAGAGCACATTAAATTCGTAGAAAAAATATAAACTCCATACTATATCTGAACTAATGCGAGAATATCAAGTAGATTTTTATAGATAAACACCTGAAAGAGTTCTATATGCCTGAACTACACCTGTGATACTTGAGGTCACTTGATTTATATCTGAACCATATTATATCTGAACTACTTGAGGCCACTCGAGCTACTTGTCGAAATGAAATAAGAATTACATTCAAATGATCTTACGGAATCAGCAATGCAAGTACTCCAATACAGAAAAATAGAAAACAATTGAGAAGAAAAAAAATCCAAAGAGGAAGAAAATAAAGTCAAAAGTGCTCCAATGAGAATTGTGGTCACCTAGCTCTAATGCTTCTTAGTTTTTCTTTCTCGTCGTAGCTGGAGGATCATTAGAAAGCTCAGTGCTGCAGAAGAAAACCATTGGTGATTACATACTGCAACTGTATAGAATCAACATATACCAAAATTGTTACTCAAGCTTTACCGTGATTAATGCTCTGGCTGACACCACGATGGTCAGGAAATGCCTTATAAGCAAATGAGAGGGCGGTATACCTTGGTTCCAACATCCTCATCCTTCTTTGGGGCAACAACAGTCTACACTCCTCCTGTGATTAGGTAAAGGTTAAATTGCCTATACATGATCAATGGTACACTGTCATATAGTTTTGTTCAATTAGAATAAAATGTGTGATAAAAGACTGATACAATGTGATTCGATCTACACATGAAAATTGAGAAATTTGTGTGCGGCAAATATTGGGATGGAAACATATATACCTTCACATCCTAGGAAATGCTGAAAAGGGCTTTGCACACATATTGCATCGCAATGGATACATCAGGAGTCCCTAAAAATTACAAACCAGTAGAGAGAATCAGAAAATTAATTTGAGAATGGAGAAATAAAGCTCCACCCATAGACTGGCCTCTGACCGAAATCATGCGGGCTCTGTGTCATGGGATTCAGAGCTCATACTGCAACTATATAGAATCAACATATACAAAAAAATTTACTCAAGCTTTACCGTGATTAATGCTCTGGCTAACACAATGATAGTCAGGAAATGCCTTATAAGCAAATGAGTGGGCGGTATACCTTGGTTCCGACATCCTCATCCTTCTGTGGGGCAACAGCAGTCTACAGTTCTACACTCCTCCTGTGATTAGGTAAATGTTAAATTGCCTATACATGATCAATGGTACACTATCATATAGTTTAGTCCAATTAGAATAAAAGGTGTGATTGTTGGCAACTTCTATGATGGAAAACAAAATGCCAAATAAATTGCCTATACAGGATCAATGGTACACTTTTGGATAAACCTAAATAAGGAAATAAAATGCCAAATAAAAAATCAATTGTTGGCAACTTCTATGATGGAAAATTAATATTGCACGTGTACCAACTCTATTATTAGAGTACAAAAAGATAGAAGATTCAAGTGGAGGAAGAAAAAACTTACATGATTTAGCTGATGCTTCCCTCACATATATGAGTAAGAGAAGGATGAGTTGTCACTATTCTGCACCTTCTTCCATTCATACAACATCCTACAGTCATGAAGCAACAAAGCCAAGCTAAGTATGGTTTTTACCATGAAGAGAGAAACAAGGAGAGGAACAACATCTGTTCTGACCAGGACCAAACGTAGTAGAAAAACAGGGCAATTGTAGACAACATCTTGCTAGTCGTTGGTGTAGGAATCTACAGGTCATACTGTAGAAGAACCGAGTAGACAAATTGGAGTCGAATGGACTGAGCTTACCTGGAGGCTGTTATCTAGATGTGGTGAGATGCCCTGTTGCTGATCACCGCAATACCCAACATCAACCACTTCCAGAACCTTGCCCTCTTCTGCCTTCTCCACCTGCAAGCTGACGGTGAGTCCGCAACACCTATCCTTGGCTCCGCGACCTCGTTCATCTTGACAAATCTGTACAAAATTTGGAGCACTGATTCAATACTAAAAATCATTTGAGAAGCGCTAGTAGGAAACCTAAGCTATTTGTACACAAATGATGAATCTGTCTGCAGCAAGGTATATGTAATGCGTGAGTTCCAAAAAAAAATCTAGCACCTATATGTTCCCAGGAATCTAGTACATACATGTTCCCAAAACCGTTGATCTATTTAGCAGATAAAAACGCGCACATCCAATTCACATAACAGAGAGAGGGTTATACAAAAGTAGAGTAGGAGAAGGGGCAGTGTGAGGGATGTATGAGAGGATGCTCACCTTGGGTCGTAGGTTTCACCCTAGGGTTTGGCGATGGCGACATGAACGACTATGTTGATGCCGTCCTTCTGTCCCCATAGAGGACGAGGTGTCACGATGGAGAGGAAGAGCCAGGACGGCCACCAGCCGCCAGCCAAGAGGATGGGGATGGAAGCTGATCCTTGCCTGCAGTTTCGCCGCAAGTTCCTCCACGTCGAGCTCCACCTCCTCACCTATGGCGCCCTGGTTCCCTCTAACTCTCCCTGCTCTAGCTAGTGGGAAGACCGGCGGAGGAGGAAGAGCCGGAGCTAGAAGCACGGATTGGGGGAGAGATGGAGGCAGAGATAGGAGGAGAGATGGAGACGTGATTGGGGGGAGATGGAGGCGACTTTCCCGAGGCGGCGCGCTAGGGTTTCACCCGCCGATGCAGCCGCGCCGGCGACCTGATGCAGCGGCTGCTGCTCACCACGGAGCTCCTGCTCGGCAAGCGCTCGCTCCATGTGTCCTTCTGCTGCTCCCGCTCGGCAAGCGCTCGCCCCATGGTGTCCGTCTGCTGCTCGCCCGGCGAGGCGGCCGGCACGTGGAGGAGATCCGCTGACGGCGCCATGGGTTGCTCACTGGCGAGGTGGAGATTTGGAGGAGGATGTGGAGAGATTGGGGGACGAGAGAGAGTAGGGGATTGGGGGGAGACGAGAGAGGAGGGGATTGGGGGAGACGACCCGGAGGAGACTCCCTACGTTTTTTTTCCTCCTTCTAAGCAAATCATATCTTGACGCGTGGTCTAATCGGTGAGACGCAAACGAGCCATCGGCCAGCCCCGGCGCGCGACGTGCTCAACGTGGATAGCCTCTCCATGCCCCATGGGAGTGCAACAATTATACCTTTAGATGAAGTATTTTTTTAAATCGAATTTATTCAAACTTGTTATATATTAATGAATTTGAACGAAATTCGATGAAATTTAAAACTAAAACTAATCTAGTAGTACTTGTGGTGCCCAGAGGGGTCGTAGTACTTGTGAAAGTTGTATGTGCTGTCTTCGATGACGTCCTGCTTACCGCACTTGTCAGGCTCGTTGACGGACTCGTCGGCGGGCTCGTCCTTCACCGCGCCGATGGGGCTAGTTAAATGTCCAGCGTGGATGGCCACGCAGCCATGCGCGACCAGACGCTTCACTGCGCCGTCTGGAAAATCCACGAGGCCACTATCGTCGCTTGACCAGAGGTAGGCGACGGTTTTTGGACTTTCGTGTCAATGACGTGTTGGGCCCGCCACTCGCGACGTGGTTTCGCGCTCTGTCCGGCGCGCCCGAAGCGTTCCATGAGGAGCGGGGACGGGCTCGGAGCTGAAAAGCGTATTGGGTCGCGTCGGACGAAAAGAGCCTTTGGAGGCGCGATTGGGGCCGGTTAAATGTCCGGCGCGCCTCAAAAACCATTGGGGGCACTTTGGGGGATGTGACCGGAGATGCTCTAACCTGGCAAATAGTGTATGTCCGCACGACCCAATATGTCAGCTACGCAGAATCCATCCAGAGACGGTGTAGCACCTCACTCTCGACTGCCACTTCTCGACTTCGGTGCGAGAATAAATTACCGCCCGGAATGGGCATCTTGATGTGCCACGCCTGTGGGAGGAAGGAGTCTCAGTGCTTGGTGGGATGAGACGATATCCAAGATCCCAAAGGATAGGAGAAGGGAGGCGAGCGGGGCGATCATATGCTCAGTTTGGGGAGTTTGGAGGGAAAACAATTGCTAGGCAAGTTTTCCAGAATGCCGCCCTTGAGCAGGACGCCGTCGCGGCCTTGGTAAAAGATGAAATCGCACATAGGGCCTACAGGCACAGCCAAGACCCGGGAGACCACTTGCGGCTTTGACGAGGTGTGTAAGGCTGGACGGGGCGAGCTTTTGGCTCGGCTCGAGCTTTCCGCGGCTCACCCCGAGTTGAGCTCGGCTCGCAGAAGACGTGGACCGAGCCGAGCCCAATAATCTGGACTGCCGCGAGCTTCCGGCTTGGCTCGGGTTAGCCCGAAAGCTCGCTGTTTTCTGACACTGGACACGCGGTGACCACGTCTAAAGTCATGTCGCTCGCATTCCCGGTCACATACGGCTCCATATGATAGATGCCTGCGCCACCACTCTGCAAAAATTGTACTAAGATAGATGGTGGGATTATATAGATCAAATGAGCAAGTCCTTAATGTTAAACATCTACTGTTGTTCCATGCACACAAGGTGTTCGGCGAAATGAAATTGGTCACCGAATCGTCTTCCTTGCTCCCGCGGCGCTGCTCACCACTCGCCCTCGCCGCCCACCATCTCCGTCACGCAGATCCCTCCTTGCCGCTGCTGGAGAAGGTGGACCCACCTGCCAGTGACACAAACATGCTCAGCTCGCGAGCTGCACCGAGCTTTGCACAGGCTCGGGCCGAGCCCCTTTTCCGGCTCGTGAGACAAAGGAGCCAGCCCGAGCCAAGTTATTTGGCAGCGAGCTAAAGTGCAGCTTACACCGAGCTCAGCCCGAGCTGGCTCGTGTCCAGCCTTAGGGTGTGTGCATGTGTTTTTCTGGGAGTTCCTTGAGCTCCTACGGTTTCCCCATTCTTCTACATAAACCTTTTTTCTACCTATCTAATCATACGGCAGAGCGACTGCCATTTCCTCAAAAAAAAAAAAAGAATGCCCATCCTAAACGGTAGATAGTTGGATAAGTACGCTGGAAGAAAGGGAGATCTGCTTCGTTCATGAGCTCGATTTGACGAGCTCGATCTGACAGCTGACGATGTCAAAACGCTGAGAAGAGGCGTAGGTAGCTGAAGAGAACCGCTAGCGCTAAGCTATGAGACGAGGCCATGCTTTTTTTCGTGCACTGGGCTGCTGTCGTTCCAGCCGTGCAGTGCTCACTGCTGTTGCAATGCTTCTTAGATGGTATGGAGCTTTCCGCTCCAGATATAGACTATTTTACGACTTCGACTTCCCATCGGTCTCCAGCTGGCAAATGTGCCCAAATATCAAAGTCATGGTCAGCTATCAAGATTGTGGCTGAGGTGGTGACGATTGATTGGCGAAACAAGTCTGTTGGATTGCAGTCAGGGTTTTTTCTTCTCGTTCTCTAAAAAGTACCGGTGGCCAACGTTATTATCAGTTACCAGAATTACCGATCCAAATACCGGACGACAATTTTCAAACAAAATTTAAAACTTATCTAGAATTTATCAAAATTCGTTAATTTTGAATATGCCGGTATTTTCTTAGACCGGTAGGTGCCGAGAAAACTGGTTACCGGCAGGATTTCGGAAACATCGGCCGAGAGAGAGAGAGAGAGAGAGAGAGAGAAAACCTGATGGTAGTGGAGTAGTCGGCCCGGCTCCTCCTATACTTCTCGTCCGCGAGGTAGCAGGCTGCGCGCTGGAGCTCACGGCCACCATTAGAGGCCTGCTGAGACATTATATCAGGATTAATGGTGCACTGCCAGGGTATTGTTTTTGAGTCGCTGCATAGTCGTTGTATAGTCGCTGAGACGTTTTCCAAAAATCACGGCGACTCGCGACTATACAGCGACTTATGGTGACTATACAGCATTTTTGGTCGATTATACATGAGTCGCAGCCTCAGGTGACTCAAAAACCATGGGTCAGGGCCTCACAACAGCGATATAGCAACACCGCCATTAACGCCTTGCACTGAATGACCGAAACGAAAACAGGAAGAGGCGGCGCATAGAATGGACCGCTCCCTTTGGAAGCCAGCCCTGCCGGCGGCGGCAACCAGGAGAGGCAGCGGCGCAATGTTTTGGGAGCAAGAGAGAATATGCATGGGATGCTACCCAAACAGGATATCTGCAGACGTGTATTTCTTCACTGGTTTCTTTGTGCACAGGCATGAAACGTCCGTATACTATCACGGTTGGAAAAAATTCAGAGTTTCCAAGCGGGGGCCTTAAGGACAAAGCTAAGGGGTTTATTATGTCCACACTACTAGACAATAAAAGAACCTGTTGCCGTGCCCGTCGGCTTTAAGAAAAGTACAGTAGGAATAATTTTAAAAATGAACAATAGAATATATGTAATACAATGTACAACCAATATCGAGGAAGAAGGATGTAGATCTTTTTTGTGTGGGGGTGGGGGGGGGGGGGGTAACATCCAACAATGCCCATTATTTTTTGGTCCTACATAAATATTTAAGCAGTTTAGTGAATACACAATTAGAAATGGTAAAGAATAAGAACAACCATTTCTTGTATTTCATATAATTGGAAAAGCAAAGGTTAGATGCAACATATATCGAATTACTGACCTGCAGACTCAAGCACGGATTTTTCAAAATTAAAACCGAAGAAATGAAGAGTGAGGCCTGAGGCATATGGTTCGCCACATCGGTCGTCGAAAGTGAAGCCAGGGAGGGAACGGCCAGCTGGGTCCTGAGTGTCATCAAGCATAGTGAAGCATCAGTCAGCTAGGGAATTGTACCCAAAAAACGGTTGCAGTAACCTATCACACATATTTTATACTGTATTATATATGGAACTATCACAGAAACTAATTTTAATTTGCACATCCCAATAAAAATGCATATAGTTCACACCTTAGTGGCATATGACATCTATTAAAATAAACTATGTTGTATGGCAATAAGTGGTTCATCATCTCCGTCAAATTTGCTGGTTAGAAGTAAAATAATAATTATATGATTGCATGAATTTCTACACAACCATCATTTTAGGTGGCCATAATAGCAAATACCAAAAGATATGTAAATTAAAAACATGTACGGATGCAACGGGAGCACACTGACTTAGTTGCACATTTGCTAGTTGCTACAAATTACATAAGAGACAAAGAGATACTTGAACACTTGAATTATTGTCTTTCTTTATTTTGGAAAATAAGTGGCTCTGTCATTTTTTTAATGCTCGTAGTGGATTTTCAAAGAGAATATATGTTGCATGTCATATGTACAAGTACAAAGATCTCCTAAAAAAATAATCATTATACAAAAAATTCCCTATATTAATTCTCTTTCTTATTTTTTAGAATCTTAAGTTTTTAGAATACAAGGGTGAAGAATCACTCTATGATAATGTTTCTGTCATTTCATTATACAAATTGGACGACCTGTAGCAAAAGTGAGATATTGAACATTTTACACGGCAATCAAAAAGTCTCGTCCAGGTCTCTGAAACGTGTATGCAGGAGTAAGAGATCAATAACAAATATGAGGAGCGGAACTGTAAAACAAGAAGAACTCTAAAGGGTGGTAGGTTTAGAAGATTATATTGGCAATACTGCTCATCATAGAAAATCAGGAATTCAAATAGATAAGATTGGTCCAACCTGTAGTTGAAGGTCGTGCATTTAGTGAATTATACAAACGTAAACCTTTGCATTTATATGGAATACGCAAGGAGGTGAAGTTATGAATCTGTATGTTGGAATGAAGTAAAGAGAAGTTGTTTGCATAAGAACTGAACTTTGAGATCTCTTACAGCGCTTGATACTACATAAACATTGGATCATCTTGCATCTACTTTGTGAGGCCCCTCTCACCAAAATATATGAGGCCTTGAATCAAGATCTAAACAAAAATTCCAAGTTGAAAATAAATCAGAGAAACCACAGTCAGCGAAAAGAATATCTTCTCTCCAACTTTTCTTAAATGAATTATTCAAAAAATGTAAAGAGAAAGAAGCATGGCAATGAATAATACTATCAGCTTCAGTCAATACATGTGCTACATAAAGAGCGTCAAGTATTGGACATGCAAAAACAAGCTATCTATTAACATAAAAAAACAGGTTATCTATAAGGAAGAAGAGAACGGAGATTCACTTGCTCCCGAGGCCGGACGCATTGGCGGTGGAGTGAATAGGGGATCTACACGGCAGCCTCAGCTTACCGCTGCCAGTTCACGTCGTGTGCTCCCTTTGGCACGGCCAAATTTTGGAAGGGGCACGCGGAGGCAAAATGCAGGTTCTTCGCATGGCTAGCACTTCATGGAAAGATCCTCACGGCTTATAAATTGGCAATTAGAGGATGGCCGCATGACCCAATATGTAAGCTATCCAAGAGTCCATCCGGAGACGGTGCAGCACCTCACTCTCGACTGCCACTTCTCGACTTCGGTGAGAGAACAAATTTTCGCCCGGAATGGGGCATCTTGGTGTGCCACCGCCTGCAGGAGGAAGGAGTCTCAATTAATGATTGGTGGGACGAGATAATATCAAAGATCCCAAAGGACAGGAGAAGGGAGGCTAGCAGAGCGATCATGTACTATGTTTGGAGAGTTTGGAGGGAAAGGAATATCTTGGGAAGTTTTCCAGAATGCCGCACTTCAGCAAGACGCCATCGCGGCCTTGGTAAAAGAAGAAATCACATATAAGGCCTACACGCACAGCCAAGACCCGGGAAACCACTAGCAGCTTTGACGGGGTGCATGTGTGTGTTTTCTGGGAGTTCCTTGAGCTCCTAGGGTTTTCCCATCCTTTTACATAACTTTTTTCTATCTACCTGATTATACGGCACAGGGACCGCCCTTTCCTCAAAAATAAAGAATGCCTGTCCAAAATGGTATATAATTGGATAAGTATGCTGCAATTCAGGGAGATCTGCTTCATTCATGAGCACGATCTGACAGCAGACAATGCCAAAACGCTAAGAGGCGTATGTAGCTCCAGTTTACTGTCTCTTAACAACAAGCCTTGTACAAGTCTGAATTTTTTAGATAAATAGACATGCCGAAATCTAAGATTGAAGAGCAAATTATCCTCTGCATGAACAAGAACAGTCAAATCCAATGGAGCAGTAATTGACTGGAACATGTAGAAAAAGTAGATGGAAATAGAGGCATTTTAATGCCACATAAAAATCTTATGCAATTAAAGGAGAAAATAGTTGGAGGCTAATACGATAAAATCTTATGCAATTAAAGGAGAAAATGGTGGGAGGCTAATATGATAAAGGTAACCTCTTAACTATGTTTGCATGGTAATTCACCATTCCGTTGTCCCATGCTATAATATCTTACTCACATGTTTAACATGATCAGGGGGCAATATCCTAAAGTCAATAGACGGCTATGTGAGTGACCTGTAAACAATAGCACAACCACATTATCATAGATGGCATTAGTTGTAATTGCCATCAATAACTCGACTATAACCCATCTTACATACAAATTCCATTGAACATTATCAGCAACACAAGAAGCGATTTGTTACTTCCTATCAGCACTTTCAGCAAGCACATAATTGTTACATGTGAGCCTGATCTGAAGAGTTAATACTTAATAATAGAATATAAACAACTCATTGGTACGTAACAACTTCAATCTTGTACATCAGTACATGGAGCCCAGAATTTCCTTTATTAACTGATGGAATTGGGAGAAAAGACAAATTTAGGGAAGATAGCAGTTGGCAATAGTCATCATGTACTAGTAATTGTTCTTCCGTAAAAATGTTGCCAACTCCTGCCAATCAAAGGAAAGTGGTGAATCACGGGATACTCAAGTGCAGAAACAGAAATTTCCTCATGACTAACCCATCGCCGTGGCCACATGCACCGCTGCTGAAGCCACATGAAGCCACCGAAGCAGCCTTCGCTCCTCTTTAACCACCGGGAAAGTGAAAGGGAGAGAGGGAGGTAAGCCGAGGGAGCGGCGCTGTAGAGCTAACCTGAAATGGAGAGGCACTTCACCACCACCTCCGCTCGAGCTCGGCTAGGGTTTGGAGCACAAGCTCGACGATGGCAAAACCTATACACCGACCAGGTCGGTGGCTACCGGCCACCGCACACCCCTGGTCGGGTATGGGCCAGGCTCATTTGGGGCTGTTTAGCCTGTGCAGTTCGTTTTTGCTTTATCTTTTTTCTTTTTTGGTTTCTTTTTCTGTTTTCTTTTCTTTTTTCTGTTTTCGGTTTTGTTCATATTTTTTTAGATTCGAAAAATTTTAATTTTTAAAAATTATTCAAATTGAGAAAATGTTTAAATTCAAAAATGTTCAAATTTGAAAACCGTTTAAATTTGAAAATCGTTCAAATTTGAGAACCGTTCAAATATGAAATTTGTTCAAATTCAAAAATTATTTAAAATTTTAAAATGTTCAAATTTAAAATTTGTTCGAATTTAAAAAATGTTAAAATATAAAATTTGTTCGAATTTAAAATTTGTTCACATCGAAAATTATTCAAATTTAAAAATTTAAAAATTGTTCACATCCGTATATGAGCCTGGCCCAGAAGCCGGTTGGGGTGTGCGGTGCCCCGTTTGCCACTGACCTGCTCGGTAGCGAGCAGCCCCCCTTAACGATCGCCCGACGGGGTCCTTGCGATCAGTTGTACCGGCGCAATGGAGAGGCAAGCACGGACTGGAAGCAAACGCCCGGATGAAAGGCCCAGGTAGCCCAATTAACGAGAGGTCATCCAGGTCAACTTCGAAGCAGAGGGGAGGTCATATGCCGCTTTTAGCGGTGCCTACGATCAACGCCGTGTACCCTCGGTGGTTAATGGGCTCGGCCCATGCAGGTGCCGTTAACTGTTTCGTACACCTGATCCGAAGAACACGACGTCGGTTGTACACGTTTCGCACACCTGACCGGAAGACCGCGTTGTCAATCGTATTCGCTCACTTTGCTTACTGTTTCTTTGAACTGATCGATGGCAACAGTTCTTGTACAGTTTGTTTGGCTGTTTTACCTTTTTTTTTTTAGAAGTAGCACCACACAGTAGATTGAAAACTAAGTCATACGTGAAAGTAAGTGAAAACTTATTGAAAAAAATGTTTCCAACTCACGAATATAATTAATTAAACACGTAAACAATTTATTAAACCCCGTGAACATATTTTGAAATATCCGAATATTGTTTAGAGCATCTCCAGTCGCGTCCCCCAAATGACGTTTGGGGGACGGCGGACAAGAAATGGAGAAAAACGCGTTCCAGTCGCGTCCTCCAAACAGCATCCGGATGCATGCATTTTAATAGAGGGACCACCCCATGTGGGAAAAATAGGTGAGAGAAAGTGTGGGAAAAGAGACTAGCATGTGAGGACTAGGGGCTGCATGCATGCGTCCGGACGCTGTTTTTGTGTCCGGCGTCCCCGGTAGAGACTCTATAATTTAGTGGGCCATGAAATTATTTGAAACCCCCAAAAAAAAATTAGTGGGCCATGAAATATAGAGTCTCTACCGGGGACGCCGGACACAAATTTGGGGGACGCGACTAGAAAAGGGTCTCTTTTTTGTACAGATTTTTAGTCTCTTTTTGTCCGGCGCGGTCCTAAACGTCCCCCAAATCATTTATGCCAGACGTTTTTCGAGGGACGCGACTGGAGATGCTCTTAAACCTAGTGAACATATTTTCACATCTTTGTATATTTGTGTATATTAAGAGGTACACGCTAAGTTTTATTTTTCTGTTGCGGGCATTCTTTTCCCACCTTTGAGAAAAGCTTTAACACTTTATATTAATTTTTATTTTTATAAATATAGAAATTTATATCTAACCTTTATAAATCATTATATTAATTAGAAATTAAAATGAATATTATTGAGCCAAAATAATGTTCACATTGATTACTTTTTGTTGAACACTTGGCCAAAATTAAAAATATACACGGCCATGTATAAAACGGCATGAGCAACTTTTAAAACCTGTGTGAACATTTGTTACAACTACATGAACAAAATTTAAATTTGAAAAGAAGCATTCTTTGAACAACCGTGAACAAATTATTTTAGTGGAAGACGAACAATATTTTAGAAAAACCTTGAACATTTTTGAAACCTCGAGAATATTTTCTCGAAACGGAGAACATTTTTTGAAACCCAAAGAACATTTTTTTTGTAATCCTCTAAAAAAAATTTCGTGGATGATAAACAATTTTTCTAAAAAACCTTGAACATTTTTTATAATCTTTTCAAAAGAAAAATTGGACCATGAACTTTTTTAGAAAATCCGTGAATTTTTTTAAACCCCCAGAACATTTTCACAAACTGGTAAATATTTTTTTAATCTGCTAAAAATACTTTCATGGACGATGAACATTTTTTCGAAAAACCTTGAATATTTATAGAAACTCCAAGAAATGTTCTCGAACCGTCGAACAATTTTTGTAATCCTCTGAATTTTTTTTTGACCATGAACAATTTCTAGAAAAACCTTGAACAGTTTTTGAAACCCCAAGAATATTTTCTCGAACCGGTGAATGTATCTTTAAAATCCTCTGAAAACATTTTCCTAGACGATGAACAATTTTGGAAAAACCTTGAACATTTTGTAAACCCTGATAACATTTTACTGGTGAACGTTTTTTGTAATCCTCTTACTATAATTTAGTGGGCCATGAAATTATTTGAAACCCCCAAAAAAAATTCTCGGACATGTGAACATTTTTGTTTACTCCTCTAATTTCTTTGTGGAAATAAAAAAATAGAAAACGATAATTTTTTTGAATCCCCGAGAACGTTTTCTTGAATAGGTGTACGTTATTTCTACTCCTCTAAATTTCTTTTTAGAAAATAAATTGTTTTGTTAAGAAAACATGAACATTTTTTGAACCCCTTGATTTTTTAATATCATTAACATTTGTGGAACCATGTGAACAATTTTCAAAACATGGAATATTTTTTACATGTAAACATTAAATATGTTTTAACCCATGTATAATTTTTTGGAATGTAGAGAGGACATGTAATTAAAGAAGAAAGGAACAGAAAAACAAATAGAAAAGAGAAATAAAAAAACTGGAACTGTACAGAAAGAAATAATAAAAACGGCTAAAAAATAAATCAAAAAAGAAAACCGAAATAGAAAACCATTATAAAAAAATGGGAAAATCTGTCCAAAAAACTGCTGTCGCTAGCAGACTCGCTCCTAGTCACGCATGAAAGAAACGGCAAAAAGGCAGGATCAGTGGGCCTGGCCCAACAACTAATGCCTTCAGGCGGGAGCGATCATAGCAATCGCAATAAGCGGAGAATAGGAAACGCGGCTCCTATCTCATGCCTTAAGCGGGATGGACTCGGTCCCGCCTGAAAGAAGCTCCGCTGGGCCAGGCCCATTTATCCGGTCGCTTGTGTGTGATAGACACGCTGTTTCTTTCAGTTTTCTAAAATCTGAACAAAATTCAAAATCGAGCAAAACTCAAAACAGAACAATTTTCAAAACGAACAATTTTCATACTCCAAATTTGAACATTTTTCAAATTTGAACAATTTTCAAATCTGAACAATTTTCAAATCTGAACAATTTTCAAATTTGAACAAATTTATAATTTGAACATTTTTTAATCAGAACCAAAAAAATCTGAACAAAATTCAAAGTCGGCAAAAACCACAGAAAACAACGAAAACCGCACAAAAACCAAAGAAAACCGGGGGGGGAACCGGAAAATTAAGAAGACCCCAATACATACTAGAAGCTAATGGGCCAGCCCACTGCGGCCGCCGCTTCAGGCGGGAGCGAATCGCTCCCGCACTGAGCGGGGAATAGGGATTGCCGAAACAGAGCCTGGGCAAACGAACGGGGAGTCCTATTCTCCGCTCAAAGCGATCCAGCGCTCCGCACAGGGCGGATTATATATGACGGCCCATTAGAGAGCACAACCTCTGTTTTTTTACGGTTTCCTTCAGTTTATTTTGATTTTCTCGATTTTTTTTTGCTTTTTTGGTGGTTTTGTCAATTTTCCCTGTCAGTTTGGTTATGAACTTTTTCAAACCTGGAATTTTTGAAAACTGGAAATTCTTTTCGAACTTTTTAGAATATATTTTTTTTCAAATTTTGAACATTTTTTGTATCCAAACATTTTTCAGATCCAACCATTTTTAGAATTTATTTTCTTAAAATTTAAGAAAAATTCAGATTTGTAAAGGAAATTCGAACTATTTTCAGGTTGGAAATTTTTTAAAATTTTAAACTTTTTTTCATATTCATACATATTTGAAATTCGAACATTTTTAGATTCGAACAATTTTTAGATTTGAACATTTTTTTAATTTAATTTTTTTGATTCGGACATATTTGAAAGTTGAATATTTTTTAGATTCGAATATTTTAAATTTAAACATTTTTCATATTTGGACATTTTTTAATTTGAACACATTTTACCTTTGAATGGTTTTTAGATTTGAACATTTTTAAAATTTAAACATTTTTCAGATTCGGCCATTTTTGAAATTCAAACTTTTTAGATTTTAACTATTTTTTAAATCCAACTTTTTATGAACATGAGTTCTAGAGCCTTATTCTATCATGCACGAGGAAACACTGAAACAAAAATGCACGAGCAAAAATAACATATACACGCACGACTATTCTCTAGTGTGCGCGCAAAATTGGAACGATGGATGTGCACGCGCGCCAGTGAAGAATCAGGGAAACATCTGCATAGCGGAAACGGAATGAGCCCATAGTAGCCTGTGCTCTGTGGAACCAATCGTTTGCTTTGCTTAAAGCGGACAATATGCGCTCCCTAGGCAAACCTTATCCACCGACCACGTCGGTAGTAACACCAAGCTGCACACCCAGCGTTAGTATGGGCCTGGACCATAATAGAGAATTCCGTTCTCTGGCTAGTTTTTTGTGACTTTTTTTTCGGTTTCTTCGGTATTGTCAGATTTTTGGCTTCTTTTGGTTTCAATTTTTCCTTAATTTTTATAATTTATTTCAAAAATATATAAAATATGAAAATATTCATATTTAAAAAACTGTATTTCAAAATTTTCTCAAATTTTAAATTGTTTTGAAAATTGTTCATATTTCAAAATTTGTTATAATTTGAAAAAAAAAAATTGGAATGTGTCCGAGTTTCAAAGAATGTTCATCTTTTAAATACGTTATACTCCAAAAATTGTTAAAAATTTAAATTTGTTTAGATTTTAAAAACTTACAAATTAAAATAAAAGTTCTAAAAATTATTTTGGTTTTTGAAAAATATGTTCAGATTTTTAAAATTAAAAAACATGAAAGAAAATACAAAAAGAAAACAGAGAAAAGAAAAGGAGAGGTACCTATTATGGGTCGCTGCCCGTAAACTGCTGCAGGTCCGAGTGTGTGGTACCTTGTTCAAGCCGACCAGGTCGGCGAACAACATCTCCCGTACAACTACATATGTTAACAAGCAAACTACAATTGATCTAGCGTCATACGGATTGTGGGCTTGTTTCATAGGTGCCCTCACAAATCTAGACATGACTATAAACAAATTATCTTGAAAATCAATATCATTAGATTTTTCATAAAAAATCATAATTGCTTTTCGTATTTATTAACAACATATACCAAATTCACATATATTTAGAAACATAATTATGTTTAAAACGTCATATATTTTCTAGATCAACCTAAAATACTACATAATTATGCATAGAGGAAAAAGAAATAGGCACTTAACATTTTTGATATACAAAGATGACGTCCTCGAAGTCCCAACAACTAGCCCTAACCATTCCCCGTCCTCCAATAGTTGATATATCTCCGAAAATTGAGAACCAAGGCATAGCCAGGATGCCCAGGTTCGAGTCTCTGCACTCGCAGGCCAGGTTGTATTTAATAAAATTTTCTATAAAATAATCTAATGGCTTCTATCCTTTTAGTCTCTTAACTATTTGTGATATATCTTTAAGAAAAAGCGAAGGAATAGATGTCGATGCCAGCACGGCAGCCACATAAATACATAATACGTGGTAGATGATATCCACGTCAATCTCCGTCAGGCCTAGTCAGCAACGCCCCATCTCGCATATACTATGCTGAATCACACCAGCAACAAGTGACGCTTCAACCAATCATGTACCAGCTCAAATGCCCAATCAGATACTCCACCAAGTTTCACTGCATTCTCATCGCACTTGACCTAAATTTTCTGACATGTATCCACATCCTTATCCTTAAAATAGGATCATCGTCAGGAATCTCCAGCCATTTCTTAACGAGCGTTGATGGAATCGGTTGCTCGAGACTTGAGTGATGCAGGTCGTCATAAACATTGTTGCATCCGCCTCACCAAGAGCAATAATTTGTAGGAAATGGTTCTGATCATGATCCTTAAACTGCCGGCTGGAGATACAAAGAGAAAAGGAGAAACAACCCGATGGTCGCATACAGCGTTGTGCTGATAAGGCAGAGGGGCATCTTGCATGTTTGAGCAATTCATTCAGCACCGTAGAAACAGAATATATATCTACATCTCCCTTTTGTTGAGTTGCTTTGGCATCACCGTTACTATGTGTTAACTTACGCGCGCGGCCACAAATTTGGTGATTATCTCGTATGATTGTTCATCTCACCGAACGAGGTCAGTAAAATGATGTTTTTAAAAATGCCACTACATTATCAATCTTTGGGTCTTTTTTATTCCAACGGTTTATGTAATGACTTGTTTGATTTGTATAATTGTACGTTATCAAAAAAAATTAAAAAGGATTCGAGTTTCAAATATAAAGTGTTATTAAATTTTTAGGCGAAAGTCTTAAAATGAGCCCGACTTTGAATTAACAAAGCCACCAACCGGCCAGGAGTTACAACAGATAAACACAAGCAAAGAGAAAAATAACAAAAGACTACACCAAATAGCCAAGCCGAACAAAAACGTCAGCTTGATCTAGGTTGACGGTGCCTTCTCTTTTGTTGCACCGGAGATACCTCGACCATGTCCACGAACCCGAGAAGCATTGTCATCTAACCCCAACTAGACTAACATGCAGGACACACACTAGATCTGGAACCATGCCATCCAGGTTGGCCCAGCCCGACCCATATCCAGATGCCACCAACGGCGCTAGATCCGATGGCACCACGATGACCGCACCACCACCCTCGCGTCTACCGACCACACCTTCACCAGTGTGACCACCATGGTCGGAGGTTAACCACACCCGCAAGGGCCGCATGCCTAGCCCGTGTGCTAGATCCACCAAGGATCTAGGTGCCCCACCCACGATCAGGGAACGCACCGGTCGGCAAGGTTTGGCGAAGGACCATCGTATCGAGGCACCGCACGCAGCAAGTCGACGGGGACCTACATAGCAAGACGACGAGGTTGTCGCAACAACGGCTAGATCTAGTGTGGAAACTCCCTACGCTCGAGAAGGAAGGAGGGAAATGGGGGAGGAGGAGGGTTTCTAAGAGGGAGGCTGCCGCCGGCTACGATGGCTAGGAGAGGAAGGGAGGGGGACGAGCGGCGCGGGGCTGGGGAGGGACACGGGAGCCAGTCGTTCACTACTCTCTTTTTTATTTTTGTGAATTAAATCTTCCTATTTCTCAACAACAACTTTTCTCATCAGCTATTTCGTGTTTTCAGTCATCTCATCAGCTATTTCGTGTTTTCAAAGTCATTAATTGTCTCATACATACCCTATTTTGATTACGATAATATGGTGCAGTATACCTTATACAAACAGAATTCTAAGGTTTCTTTATTTTATTATGCCATGAGAAGAATTCTTCCATTCTCTTTTTCTTTGGTTGCGGGAAAACCTAAACTTTTATAAGGAGCACAATTACAGGTAAAAAAAAAAATCCTAAGATCCTTCCACTTACATCAAAAGGGATTTTTCCAATAGAACTATGGAATCCCCGAGCATTTGCGGTTATACATGTTCTGCAGGAATAAGAAAACTTGCTACTCACTCACTTTATTTTCCATAATAAGATTATGTACGAGAGATGGCCGAGCGGTTGAAGGCGTAGCATTGGAACTGCTATGTAGACTTTTGTTTACCGTTATTGAATCCAACCATTGGAAAGATTCAATGTTTTTTTCCAAGGTGTAACCAAATACCATTAGGTGCGTGCTCTTGTAGTATCTAAATCCCGTATGACCCAAAAACAAAAGACATGATAAATTAATAATGCAGTGTTGTGGAGAGTGGATAAATGGAGGCCGAGCTAAATGTAGCTCTTTATTTTCAAAAAATTCGAAAATTATATTTTAAGTTTTAAAAAATTTGGAGGAAAAATCCTGGATGTAGCCAATAATGGAATCTACAAACATGCAAAATCTCAATGTGAAATTCTTAGTACTTTAGGCTACACAAAAATGATAAATATGTGGATCTAAGAATAGTGAATAGTGCACAAGTCAAAACTATAAAACCTGTCAGATTTTATCATTTTTATGTAGTCTACAATACAAAGAATTTCACATTGAGATTTTGCACGTTTGTAGATTTTAACATTGACTACATTCAGGATTTATTTCTTAGATTTTTTTAACTTAAAACTATAATTTTTGAATTTTTGAAAATAAAGAGCTACATATAACTCGGTCTCCGTTTGCAGTTTTCGCAGTGTTGTATATATATTTCCATCAAAAGGCATGGTTCTTATTACGTGTACATTTGTCTCGTAAGATTCATCTAAAAAGGGTATTGCCGCGTAGGACCTTCGGGCGAGACTATGTCGTGAGGTTAGTGCACCTAGGGATGATAGAATATCCGTTGCTTGCAACACGGTTCACGTGGCATGATTTTCCTCTTAACATTGTAGTGCTATAAAGGAGCACGTGCAAACCAGTCGGCAATAAAAAGCGCCCAATCATGCCGTTGACCGCGTATCAGCATTTGATTTAACCTCCACCGAAGTTTCCTCAAAGAAAAAGAAAAACCACGGAATTTGAATCTTGTGGCGGAAGTGAAAACCATCGGAATCACTTGGGTTTTCACATCAAATCAGCTGGTGGTCAGTGGGCAGTGGCCATTCTGTCCCGGACCGGTATCAGATTTCGACAAATCAGCTTATCATCAGCAGCACCCAACTCCAGATTGTTCGTCCCAACCACATCATGTCGACACGATCAAAGTTCGCCTGGAATGAATCATGGAATTCTTAGCTTCAAAGCAAGCGAAAAAATGCTTTCTTGGCGTCGACACGGAAACACCGATCAGATCGGCCTGTCAACTGGCATCAAGTTTTCTTGGCCTCCTCTTTCACATTTGCTTTGTGTTGCTTGCAAGAGCTTATAACATTTTTACATCATCAATCAAAACTGAACTTAACCCTGATAATTAAATAGCTCGATCGAAGAAGCGTACATGGCAAAAAATATTTACAGTTGATCTTTGCCAACGGACAGCACAAAAAAGGAAGTGGAGTTGCTTCCTGGTCAAAAGCAGAATCATCATCTGACGGCAGAGGCCACGTTGTGCGCCCAGAGGCGGAGGTGCTCCTTGAGGTCGGCGCCGCCGTCGGCCGCCGGGATCCTGAAGGTGCTGAGCACCCGCCTCACCTCCGCCTCCTCGTCCTCCCACGCCTCGGACAGGTACGGCCTCCTCCTCGACGCCGACGCCGAGGCCGCCCTGCCTCTGCAAGCCTCTTCCTCGGCGCACGCCGCGGCGGCCGCCGCCTCGGCTTTCTTGGCCTCTTTCTCCTCGGCCGCGCGCAGCCGGCGGAGGCCCGGCACGATGGAGGCGAGCTCGGCGTCGACGTCGGCCTCGGAGAAGGTGAAGCCGAGGTCCCGCAGGCCCTTGACCTCCTCGAACTCCAGCTCCGACAGGCTCCGCCCGCGCGCCTGCTGCTTCCGCCTCCTCCCTCCCGGCCGCCGCCGCCGCTCCGTCGGCGCCTGCGGCGCCTGCGGCGCGGCAAGCCCGTCCTTCCCGGACAGGATGGTCTCGAGCCTGGCGCGGTGGGTCTGGGGGATCTTGAGCGGCTCCAGCGGCGCGTCGAAGGTGGCGGTTTTCGCCTCGTCGCTCCGCGTCCGGCGGTGCCGCAGCCCGGTCGGGGCTCGCTGCAGCTCCCGGTTGCTCTCCGCCGGTGCCTGCTCCGGCTGCGGCTGCTGCTCGAGCGCAGGCGGTGCCGGGGTTGGGGGCAGAGGCGCGGGAGCAGGGGAGTAGCTGTGGAGCACGAGGCGGTGGAACCAGTAGGTGTCGTAGAGCGCGAGAGCTTCCTCCGCCGCCGCCACTGCTGGCTGCGGCCGCTCCATTCTGGTGAGGGAGCGTCGGGTTTCTGGACGGGATTTGCTGTGGTGGTGGCGTTGGGCGCGGCGGCGGGCGAGGTTTATATACAGCGGAGCGCGGTGGCGCGTCGGTCGGGGCGTGCACACGGTCACGGTAATTGCATTGCACACGCGGGAAACGGGTCATCGGCTCTCTTCTTTTTTTTGCGAAGAAGGTTCTGACTTCTGACCTTGTTTGGGCGCTACGTACGTACACGTAATTTCTAGCGCTGCTTTCGTCGTACGTGTTCGGTATTGCTGACGACCCCAGCCTCCTAGCTGATGTGTGTGCCTCTGTCATCATGTGGTAGGCCGGAAATTCTATGCATTTATGTGTAGAAAGTGCAGTTGCTATCTATGCCGATGTTCCGTAGATGGTAGAAAGGGAACATTGCATAAAGCTTTCGTAACTAAAACCCCTCAAGATGATGAGAGAGAACCTCGTCAAGATGACGAAGGTCCTCTCCCTCTATGCGCCGTGGCGCCTGGCGACTAGGGCATCTCCAGCGGCGCGATGCATTTTAATATCCGCGAGCGTCCGTTTACGTCGCGCTGCGGACGTAAAAATGATCGTTTTTGTCCGCGCGTCCGTTTGCGTCTGGGGTCTGCTCCAGCGGGGCGACGCATTTTTTTTTTCCTTTTTTCCCTCTTCTCCATTTAAACATAGTTTCAAATATAACATTTTGAAACATGATTTTACACAAACTAACACATAGTTTGGAACATGGTTTACACAAACTAACACATAATTTGAACCATGGTTGACACAAATATAAAATTTTAAAAAAAGAAGCCAGTTGTGTTGATTTCCGTATGTTCGTCGCCAAGAAAGAACATTCAAAGGCACCAGATCACCCAAGCTGGAAAATCCAGCGGGAGGAGATGGTGCCCTTGTTGGTTCTACCGATGAAGCGAACATCCGAAACCTCGACTATCGGCTTCGTCCGGCCCGTAGCCGATTCGTTGCAAAGAAAGAACACTCAACGTTCTAACTATCGGTGTCGGAGCCGGAGTCGTCGGTGTGGTAGTGCACGGCGGCGGTCGTATCGTCGAACACCTTGATGATCATCTCGTCGTCCCCTCGTAGAGGAAGGTGAGCCGGCGGCCGGGCTCGAGGTCGAGGTCACGAGCGAACTTGTCCCACCCCATGTGCGGGTACATCTTGCCCTGCCCGTCGAACAGGACCTCCACGGTCCAGCGGCGAGGTTGCGGCTGGCCTCCCGTAGGCTGCAAGTGCGGCGGCTCGACGCCGTCGACGAACTCGGCGAACTTGTCCGGTAGCCGCTTGATGGCGAGTGGGTCATCGTCGATGCGGAGGAGGAACTCGAAGCAGCGCTCCTCCTGCGAGGACGAGGAGGGCGCAAGCGACGGCGAGCATGGAGTCGTAGCTGCTCCACCACGGCGGCCCCTGCCCCGGCCACGGGGGCACCCAGGGCCGCGGCCTCGACCGCCTCGCCGGCCACCAGGACCGGCCATGGACTTCCTCGCGGGCTTGGCTGCGTCGCAGGAACACCTCGGCGGCGCTACGCTCGAGCTTTGTGGCGGCTAAGGTTTCTTTGGAGTAGTGGATGAGGAAGAAGAACGCGCGGCCCCTTTATATAGGCCGGCGGCATGCGGTGTCCGCGGGACGCGTGGCGTCACCATTAACGTGGTTGGCGGAGGTGGGCGGCCGCTCGGCAGCCGAGGCATCGTCGCCATTAAACATGGCGCAGAGTGCCGAAGCGACGCAGCTCTGCAGTCGCTGGCGCGTTTGAGAAGACGCATCGACGCAGGGTCGCTGCCAGGCGGGCCAGCCGAAACGTCCGCCAGACACGAGCGGACGTTTCCGGACGTCCGCAGAGACGCATCGGAGGCGCATATTTGGGCCAGGTTTGCGTCTCCGCGGACGGCCCGGTCACTTTGCGTCGCTCCGCTGGAACAGGCCTCAGACGCATTTCCGGTCACGGCGGACGAAAACGGTCGCTGAGCGTCCGTTTGCGTCGCGCCGCTGGAGATGCCCTAAGGGTTAACCAGCTAGAGGCATTTTTCTCAAGATGAGCATGAACAAATTTGCAACGGTAAGACGTTTGTAGATTCATCTATACTTGGTTTGCATTCACCTTCAAACCTTAGCTATATATCTATATACGGCACTTGACGTGGCGACGGAAAGCAGATTGTATTTCATAGCTTCATTGGCTAAATGCATGCGATGTACATCGCGAACAAAACGATCACAAAACAAATATATGTCACACTTTATGACATTGCTCTTTGGCGATGTTTTCGTCGGGTAGAATTGAGTTGTTTGCACGAGACCCAGCAATGTCCTAGGAGATGGGATCACTAGTAAAGAACATCCCTTGACAATGTGAATATTCAAAATCTAGTCGCGTCGAATGTCATATCTCCGAGTTTTAAAAAAGTGAAATAACCCATTGACATAAGTTATATGTTGTATGTTTTTTTGACAACTTAAGTTATGTTGTATGTCGTGCACCCACAAAATTTGTTCTTTCTTTGCAAGCTATGCATTACCATATATATTTTTGTATGGAACTTTATAGATGCACAAGATACAATATAATGTATGTCAATGGTTTATTTTATATATTTTTAAAACTTTGAAGAGTGCCACATGCAAGATGAGATGCAGCCGCAACTAGATGCATATTGTAGTTTCTATGGGTTTATCGCCGGTTTTGGTTAGGGGGGCCTCATATGTTTACCGCCATCGTCTGCCCCTATAGGAGACTAATGATCTTTATGTTTAGTCTTTATATGTACTCCCTCTGTTTTACTAGTAATGATTAAGCTTTTATTTTTTATGTTTTTTATTTTATCAGAAAAATACTTCAAATATATTAACATTGTTTGTATAATATTAGCATAGTTAGAAAGTGTTTTTCTCGCCTATACTAATTAAGTACGATGTAATTAAGATATTGTTGCTTAATTTTTTTGATCAAAATTTGTCCTAAAATAATAGTGCGTCTTTTTCATAGAAACAAAGGTAGTATATTGTAATTATATGGTGCATTCCCGTGGTTCGAAATAATCCACGGGTGAAGCAGAAACCAACAATAAAAATGGATGAGACGCAAGCTCGAAACCAAGAGATCCATGTCGTTTAGCAGATGTCCAGGTGACTTGGCCGAGGAGGCCGGACCGCAAAGAGGTGTTGCTTTCTCGCTGAGTCAGATATGTTTCCCGTGAACGCACGGTACGAGAGACAGACCCCAGCTGCACGTTGAGTATAACTAACAGTTGCCGCATCGTTGTCATCGCAAATCCACAACAGCTGCCCCCTCCCAACTAGAGTAGATCCGTCGGAACATGCATGACCTGCATATAGTTCGTGGTGTACGTGCTTTTGGGGTGTGTGAAAATAACGGAAACTCCTGCAGTCCTGCTGATATCCGACACCTACCAATCAAGGATCGAGACACCCCAATCGATTACATTCAACGTCCCAGAGCGGAACACTGTGTGAACAATGGACATAAGTGGTTCTTTTCGAAAACTTCAACACAAAATACACCGGGTTTAAAAACATTTCAAAAATAGCTTCTTTGTATGAAGCTCGAGTCTAGGACGGCATGCTCATTGGAAAAATGGTGAGCTATTTCGACGCAAATAGTGCATTACACTGGAGAGCTCACACTAATTTTGTGTATTTTGCTCATTATAATGATATTTATGAAATAGCATGCCAAAACGCTATACCATTAGCGAGCTATTTTTTTTAGCCCGTTGGCCGAACGGCCCGAGATTCGCTCCTTCGGAAGAAGAAGTTTTTTCTTGTTTGTCTTGAGGATGAATTGCAATCTTTTCTCTTTAAAACGAAAAAGATGTCGATGACTTTTAATAAGTAATTTTCTATGTTGTTACCCTCTGGGATGTTGTTGCCCCGTGGGATGTTGCTGCTAAGGCTTTCTATACAATTAGAGAACTATTTTATACGTGGTTATGCATGCATTGTTCTGTATTTTTTGCGGAAAGTGCTCCTAATTTTATAAACGAAAAACAATAACTATGAGACTCCAAAAAATCTGAAATTAAATACGTGTTTACATATACACATTCCGAAGGTACAATAGAAATTTCAGGGCAAAATATGTCGTATTTTGAGCTATACAAAAAAAAGACAAATTTCTAATAAAATACTAAAATTTTCATCCCTATATACATCCACAAATTTATCTTTTTTCTGTAGCTCAAAGTAAATCACAATCTCTAAAGAAACTTCTGCATTAGTATTCATGACATGTATATGTATTCATGGAATAAATTTAGGATTTTCTGAAACACAAAGTATATAACTTTTAGAAACTAGGAGCACTGGTGCTTAGGTGTACCAAATCCGCTCTCTATTTTTTGACTATATATTATTTATACTTGCTGAGATCCATAATCTTTTTGTTATATTTAGTTTATTTTTAGAACCCAATTTCAAATGTAGCACATCATTAGCATAATATTGTGTGTATAGCAATTGGAGGATGCCGCCGCTATTTTCTAGCACCCTATTGAAACATTGGTCATAGCACTACGCCCTACCCTAGAACGTCGCTTGAGATAACATGATTTTTTTGGTTGGAGTAGTTGTCATGCCAAAAAGCATTACACCCTACCCCAGTGCACCATATTATGTAGCATGGCACAGCTTAGGCGTGAAAAATAAAATCATATCCGATCCCATTTTATGCTAAGGTTTTTAAAAAAGGGCCATTTTGGTTGATTTTCATAAACACAGTCCCTCCTAAAAATAGGTATTCGATGAGTAGTACTTCCTTCATCCATAAAGATATGTTGAAGAATTATCTAAATTTAAAAAAAAATGAATTAGTGCTAAGAGGAACTAGACACTAAATGATATAGTAGAAGCGGGACCTCGGCGTGAGAATTCCAGAAATTCGCTCCTGACAGGATTCGAACTCTGGTCGTTGGGATGCGCCACTGCAACCTCAACCACTGGGCTATGCCCACGTCCTCAATTATCTAAATTAAATTTATCTATGCATTTATAAGTGTCTAGATACAACTAAATTATGACGAATTTTCAACATCTCTTTATAAACAGAAATACTTAGGTACAAGTTTTGTTTTAGTAGGCAGCCCAAAATTCATATCACGCGCTCGAAAGACCGCTAGAGAGCTACCGGTGGCACGTAGGTTTCGTGGTGCCCACTCCCGAAGGCGGAAAAAACTAGGTAAGGTGCGACTGGCCAACTCGTTCTCGTGGCCCATGTGCTTCTTGTGATAAGGGATTTTCTATTCAACCAAGTTTAACATCCATAACAGCCGCACGTGTAACCACAATGTTTGGTTAATAATACTACCTCTGATTCAAGGAATAAGGCGTCCTCGTTTTACGTGCTTTTCGTTTGACTAAGAATTACTTCAAATATATAAAGATTATTTGTATGAAATTAACATAATTAGAAAGTGTTTTTCAATATGAATCCAACGATACTAATTGCATATAATATAACCAAGATTTTGTTGCTCAATTTTTATGGTCAAAGTTCGCCTTGGAATACACGTGCGCCTTATTCCTTGGGATGGAGGTAGTAATTCACAGCTCAAACCACGATCATTGGTTTCCAGGTCAAATTAATTTGAGACGAGCAGTGCAGTCAAATGTCTTCTCGTGATGACGATCCGGGATTGCACGGGTGGCGTTCAAAGATGGCGTGTTATTAGATTCTTATAATGTAAGTTTAGTGAAGTAGTTCTTCCGATTTACTATTAATAAGAAACGATATTTTTTTAGGGGAAAGAAACGATATTATGTAGACCTATATTTTCAAAATGTAATTTAAATCACTAACTTCTATATCTATAGCATATGCATGATATTTGAGAAAGTTATGAGAATCCTAGCTGATGTCAAATGTCATGTGATGAGGTCTGCATATAGACCGGCTGCGGAGAATCTGGGTAATGTTTTCGCCTTCGACGGTAATGGAAGAAACTCTTGTCCCTGTGGTGCAGGTCTCCTACTTTGGTGGACTTCATGTGGTTTGGTTAGGGCTAGGGTGAAAACCCTAGATGTGGCAATGCTTGCGCCAATCATTACACATGTGGGCATTGTCCCCTTCCTAGAGGTGTTGTTGTGGCCTGACAGCTCCCTCCTCTCTAGGAATCGGGGAAAACCCTTGGTCCGGTTTGTCGTGTCGGACAGATATAGCAATTGCAAAATCTTCCTTGGAAGCATGGGCGGATGCAACCTATACTCAAGGGGGGCAGCTGCCCCCACTCAATTTTCATTTACCTTGTAATATGCTAGCTAAAAACTGATTTGCCCCCGCTTAGAAATATTATTTGCACCACTTATCATATTTTGCCCCCTCTCAAAAATTGTCCTGGATCCGTCCTTGCTTGGAAGTGTTGTCCAGTTTAATGGAGTTCCCGAAGTTGCTTTGGAGTTATGGCAGCTGCCTAAGGTGTGGGCCTCCGGGACGCAATGTACATCGCCGTCGTTGTTCGCTAGCTAGATGACACCTTCATTTTGACCGGTCAGGCCAATTTTTTCACTTCCCAACTCCTCTATGACGCATGGATGGAGGGTATATTGGTCCAGGCAGTCCTAGGTCATGGGCATTCTAGGCGGGTGGTCGGGGTTGTTCGGGATGTGGCCTAGACACCAAATGTCCCTCCTCCTTGTTGTAGTGGCTAGAAGCTGGATATATGTGAGCTCTTTATTCATCGTCGTAGTATTTTTTCGATAAAAGGTGTTTTATTACTCAAAATGTTTTAAGCATTACAGCCAGTCTCTGCATAACTAAGATACACACGATCGTTCACGGTACCAACGAATCAGTAAAAATCGATACAAAAGGAACTCTAAAAGTCTCGATTTCATCTGAACACGAGAAGCATCAATCCTAAGATTATGTAGCCACCCATGTTGGGTAATAAATTCCTTTCGTTGTATCCTCTAACCATGTAGACACCTCCATATATAGGTTGCGGTTCTCCATGCGCTGAAGCGACGACCATAAGAGCAGCAAAACCATACACCGGTACATGTGCGGACCTTGGGCCAAATTCCTAGAAGGGCGAAATGGGCTGGTTTTGGTCATTAGATGGGTCACTTACTGGGCAAGACTTTGTTATTTCCTGATGGGTTGCGGGGGGGGGGGCGGGGCGACGGCCCATTTTGCGCCGAGAAGGTCCACCAGTGTACCAGTAGATTAGAGCATCTCCACTCGTCCCCCCGACGAGGCCCCCGGCGAGCCTTTTTTCCATCCGGACGGCGTAATTCGGCCGAGTCGCGCCCCCGGTTCCTCGTTTTCGTCCGGATTTGGGCCTAAATTCATCCGGCGATCCCACGCCATCCCCGGCCCCCCGGGGAGCTTTCGGGGACTCCGGACGAAACAAAAGCGCGCGTGGCCCCAACTTGTCGGCGACAATGGCCTGGGTTTGTACGGAAATACCCTCGTCTTCCCGATCTACGGCAATACCCTCGTCTTCCCGATCACGGCAATACCCTCGTCGAACGAAAGCTTTGAACTCTCAAGTGGTGCAACATAGATAGATTATATATATTTCGAATATAATTCGAATAAACATAAAAATTACATATAAAAACTTTAAAACAAACTTAAACTACTTCTTCTTCCTACGTGGCCCCGCCTCATCGTCGTGGCGGCGACGCTTCCGGCTCGTCACCTCCTCGTCGGAGGAAGTTGAGTCCTCCTCCTCGTCAGTGTCCTCAGCCTCTTCGTCGTCCTCCTCCTGCTGCTCCTCCTCCTCTTCCTCGGCCTCTTCCTCGGCCTGCTCCTTGGCCTCTTCGTCCTCCTCCTCGTCGCCATCCCATGCGTCCTCCTCCTCATCGTCATCCCATTCGTCCTCGCTGGCCGGCGGGGGGGAATCGTCGCTGTTGGACGATGCAGCTTTATCCCACCAATGGCGCCATCCAGGCGGCTTCCCCTCGTTGTCGGTGTCTGATGGCCAAGAGAGATCGCTCATGGTTGACGGAGGATGGTGAGGAGAGAACAGATGAATGGCGTCGGCCGTCGGAAACCGTATATGTAGGTCTCTCGACGAAGAGAGCGGCGGTTGCTCTTCCGCGGAGTTCGTGCTCCATTACGGCGGTTCTCGCATCGAGGCCACTTCGACCGTTCCCGACGAGTCGTTTCGGCTCTCCGGACCACTTCGCGACGGTTCAATGCGTCGAGGGCACTCCGACGATTGCCCTTCCCGGTGACTCGCACCGTCGCTATGCACGCGGTGGGTGCGCGTCAGAAGGCGACCATGGGCTCGCGGCTGGGAAAATGGGCCTCCCCAGGCCACAAAATACATCCATCCGGCGCTAAATAACGCCGGATTCCGGCCTGGGGAGCCCCAACGGCTGGGGATGCTCTTACCTGCTGACAAGGGATTAACTTGTCAATGCCTATGGATTGTAGGCTAGGGTTTAGTTAGAAGTAGAGGGCAAGTAGATCTCGAAGGTTTCAGCCGAAAAGTACTCGACGAATATGAAAACTAGGGTTTGCGAGACAATGATTCGATTCTTCGTCCCTCGACACAACAAGTAGCATTACGTACATGGTTCGAAATGACATAGGGTTCACAACTCGATACTTATGAAAATATAGTTCACTGCAACACGCTGAGCACATCCTAGTGTCGTCCCGACGTGTCATCCTCACGCGCTGCTTCCCGACGGCCATCCTCTTCGTCCGCTGCCGTGGCTCTTGTTGCTTTCGCTCTCCTCCGCTCCTCCTCTCGAAGATATGGGCTCGTCGTTCTCATCCTCCTCAAAGATGATCTCCGCGGCGGTGCCTCATCCTCCTCAATGTCAACCTTCTTTCCTCGGTTGACATAATCTTCCTGAGTGTACCGGTTTGGAGCATTGCCCCTTGGCTTCAACTGGGTAAGCGTGACCGTGGGGCTTGCTTCTTGCCGCGACTAATGTTTTGACTCAAAATTTCGTCGTCGGCGGAATCTTCACAAACATGAACACATGAGATTACAAAAGTTGAAATTAGTAAGAACATGTTTGACAAGAACAAATAGTCCATACCTCCCGGCTCCTGAAGAGGAAGATGTGCGAATTTGGCGTCGCGGCAACCTAGCAAGTTGGCTAACCGCCGCATCTTTCGTGCTGTTCTCGCATCATGGAACTCATGGTTACAAAGCCACTGCAAACATAATAGCGTACATTCAAAGTTGGTGATCATACCTTAATGAAATGCCGCAACGGTCCGACGGAAGCTTTTCATCTCTCCCGCTCGCGCTCCCACATAATCTCGCACTCCTCACTGCTTTGTGATCTCCGTCCGTCGTGACAAACATAGCATACACAATTTAAGCGAGCACATGGCAATCTAGATGATGTACTAGTTAGTGAGAGAATCCATTACCATGAAGTTCAGCTCGAAGCAATAGAAGTCGATCTCCTCTCGCGAGCAAAGGTGTCGGTCTGGCATTTGCACAACCTCATCGAACTCGATGGGGTCGGTCCAAGATGTGCTCAGCATACGCGTGCTTCACTAACTCGATACGCGTGTTTTCATGGAACCACTCGGAGGTAGTTGTTGAAAGCGGCCAAGTCGCGAGGCACATCCTCGGCCGGGCCAGCGATCCGTGTCGCCTAAACAAGTGTTGGAACGTCGCGACGTGGCCGCTATGATGGATGGCCAATTTGTGATCTTCCTCTCGCCGCTGCCTATCAAGCCCGCAAGAATCAAGAATTTAGATTCTACCTCTTCTATCAAGAATCTTCCATCGCATGATTCCAGAAGTTTACCTATGAAGCGTCTTGTCCGTGTCTTGCCAGCGAGGTGGGCACCTCGATGATAAAGCCCAAACCGTCTCATCACTCTATGCAGTGGTGGTATTCAACAAGCCACATGCATATGAGTGGGCACCGCATACGCCGTAACCGCGCCCTCCGTGCACTTGTGGTTGAGGTCAGGCATCCCCGCGCCAATACGGTAGTAGGTACCATATGGCTCCCATTCCACCTCGCAGCATACAAATATTTCAGAATTTACAACATGCCAAGAGAATCAATGAAAACTAGGATTGCAGAAGAGTGATCGGTTACTCCGGCTCGGCCGGTAAGAGTGTCCAACTCCTGCATGTATTGCCTCGACATGATCTGGATCGCTCTCATCTCCGAGACACCGTCCCAAAGGTATGCCCAAGTCGGGCTCCCGATCAAGGTTCCTCATGGTGATGAGGCCATGGCCTCTGTTGTGTACCCCGGGACGCCCAACCGGATAGACGGTCCCGCCTCCATACGAAAGTAGGAGCAAGCATCCACCAATAGCCGCCGCTCCCGGGCCTCCCGCTCCTACCCCGCAAAAAGCTCGTCCAACTCGCGTACATAAGACATTTGGTTAGTACTTTGTCTAGCACAATACTATAGGAAAATAGTACATAGAACAAGTCATCACCGTCGGTAGAGGTAGGCAAGTGCCGCCTGCTCCCCAACTCCCACCTAAGGGTCCAACACCGTAAGCGCCTTCACCACCACCAATGGGCCAGCCTTCCCCCACTTTCAGAAAGAGAGTCCTCGAAATCATGTACCATAAGTACATCGCTGGCGTACGTCCTCCGGAGTGTCCTCCGTTGGCCCCGGCCCGGAATTTGTCGAAAGTTAGTCCCGATCCAAGAGAAAGACGCGGCCGGCGGGGAACTTCCTCTCCTTTGGGATTTGGCCGGGGCGCCGGAGGAGCCCCGCCAATAAGCGCCTCCATCTCGCCGGGCGCTCTCACTCCATCGTAAGCCGTGTTCATGGGCACACGTGCCTCGCGCCCGAATAGGTAGAAGCCCAAGGATCATGGAAACATGCCCGGAGAGCAGGGGCCATCTCGCCGCCCTCAAGTGGAAGGTGTGCGTCTCTCCCGCTTCCACCGTGGCCAACAAGAGCGGTGAGTG